>NW_027094089.1:54621345-54868953 GCF_029207755.1 Chamaea fasciata
CTGCTTGTGGTTGGTATTACATCAAATTCGAATTTCTAATGCTCCCATGTTCAAGGGACACCGGGCTCCAGACCATGCATCAGGACAAGGATTCTGTACAGAGCATGCACTGGATCTCTGCAGCAGTACTCAGCTTCCTAAATGGTTTTCTGACTCTGCAGATCAGGTCATCTGGCCTCTTTAGTTCATGGGAAATAGTGCAGGCTCCCTCCTGAAGGATGCATGTGCTGATTCCCTTTATCTGAGTGCCAGGCACAATTTGTCATTTCTTTCCTCATTTTATATAGCAATTAACAATCTTACTTCTCTTTTTAGTTTTCTGCGAGCTTTGCTCAGTGCTGGGGTTTCAGTGGTTGAAAAAGAAAATAGTCCAGTAAGAGTAAGGATTTGGCCTATAACTAGTTGCAGGAATAAAGCAGAAAAACTCTTGATGGTGGTGTACAAAGACTAGATTAGAAACTCTCAATATCCCCTACAAACTGTAGGATTTCTTTCAGGTTGTCTGCTAGCTTTGAATTTCTTACACTGGTTTTGTGGTTCTTTTAGCCAAACTGGATATGAAATAGCTGTATCTTTGTCTTTAACCACTTGTATATTCATGGTTTCCTCACAAACATGCTTCTTTTTTTTTTTTTTTTTTTTTTTACTAGGTGAAAGAAAGACAACAGTCTCTTGCACAAAGATTATGAACAAGAATATCAGTCTTGTGGACAACAAGAAGTGCAAATACTTAACAAAACCCGAACCACAGATCCGCAAGTGCAACGAACAGCCCTGCCAGACAAGGTAACAATGATTTGGTTAAATTAAGCAATAATATCTAGATGTAAAAACCTTACAGTGGACTGCTTCTGGCAATGAATGGGCAGTAAATACATTCATCCAAAACGTTATAATGCAAAATGTAGGGGAGAGAGAAATGCTGGTAATTGTTTTTCCTGAGTCTTAATGAAAGAGAGTACTTAAGCACCATCCTGAATCAATTCTTAATCAATAAAGCAGTTAATTCCTTTCCTTGGGAAGCATTCTCACAGACTGATCCGCGCTATAAAACTGAAATTTAAATGCTGTTTATATAAAGACATATATGGGATTTAATCCCATGGTCCTAATTAATGATGTGCTTTAATATTTGGGGCTTTTTTTAAATAAGGCTTCACATCTTTATCTCTTGGTAAACTCTGGGTACCCTAAATAGTAAATAAATAAATAAACGAACCCCTGTTAATCACTCTTCCTACATTTGTGCAACTTGAAGTATAGTGAGCCTGCCCCTTGCTCCTCTCTTTCCTTCCTCTCAGCCCATGAGAGGAAAGTCTTTGTATGTGGGTCATAAATAGACTGATGGTTGAACACTGCAAGAGGCAGGAGGCAGCTCCACGTGCAGCCTGTGCCAAGCAAAGCCCACCCATTACCTACTGGTGTCCCTGCAGCTGAACTGGCAGCCGTCTCCTTGCACTGACTGACGGGCCAGCACAGTGGCTCATTTCACAGTGGTGCCATTTGGCAGCTAAGAACTGTGACTTGAGGAGATCCTCAAGAATTGCATGTAGTTGTTTAAAGCAACTTAGAGCAGGTCCACACCTTTCAAGGGAGGGGGGAGCAACTAGCAGGATCTGGCTAGCATCCCCAGGAGAAAGCACTGGGATCAGTCTTCTGCAGTCATCTGGAGGACAGGTAGATGGCATTTTTAAACAAAATAATGCAAAATAAATTAATGGAAGTACTGTTGAAGAAAGTATGTAAAGTGTAGTAGAAGACATAGCTTTCTTGGAAAGGATGAAGTACTGAAGTTGATAAAATGCAAAGTATATTTAAGGAAGACAAAACCACTGACATTTGGTCTTCCCCAAACTAAGTCATTTACCCTTTGGAAGGATTATTTATACTTCATTATATGCATATTTGAGAAGACCTTTATTTTATTTTACTAACATCTCTGTCCACTTAATGGGTAGAAATGGAATAATCTTTTTCTGAGGCATTGTCTACCCTAAATTTTCAATGGTCTGTGTTTTTTCCAGCTTATTAAGTGAAAATTTTAAAACTTTGCTAATTGATACTCAGGGATGCTGTACTGAGAAATGTGGAAAGATTTAATAATCCATTTTTGACACACTGTAAGCATTCATTACAAGACATTATTAACTTTCAACAGAAATGTTACTAAAGCATACATTTGCGTAAGTACTTATTTGCTCTTGGCATATGGAGAAATATCTTGAAGTCTATTTATTATCTTGACAGTATGATTTGTAAATTGGTTATCTGGACACATAACAAAAAAACCTCTTAGTTAAATGTTTTATTTTCTTGCTACAAATCCATGACAGAAGGCTGAATCAAATCTGTTTCCTAAAAACTCTCTTTGCAAACTAAGTCTCCTTGAAAATACTTGTGTACTGCATCAGGGGCAGAATTGTTTGACTTTTTAAGGGCACATGGCCATAATCTGGATCTACAGAACATCTGGGGAAAATTACGTTCTAAAACGATTGCTCTCCAGGTATGTGTGCTCTGCCAAACTGCATCAGCCTTCCTTGCTGTTGTGATTTAAACCATGCACCCAGTTAGGCCTTACTCTGAAGAACATGAAGAATTGTGGGCTTTTGTGCTTTTTCCAGGGCAATGAGTCTTTCACACTTGGGTGATTCTTGAAGCAGAGTATTTTCAAGGAATGGTGGATTTTACATGCTTGCCATACACTTGACATAGATATAAAGAGAATAAGAGGCAGGCTGATCAGGGATCTGTCTTCTTTAAAATATATGTATATTTTGGAAATTTTCTAATGGGGATTATAATTAGAAGACAGTACTTTGAAAACATAGGGGTAGCGGACTGAGGAAAGAATTTCTATTTACATTAATACCATATCTAATGTAATATTTGTTAGATTAATAAATACTCCATTAGCAAAATGACTGTAAAAGGAGGCTGAAAATATGCTAGTGTGTCTTGGGTGAGCAGGAGAATAAGTTGTGATGGTATTTTTCCCTTCCTGATTTCGTATTACTATATTGCCTGTGTTTCTTTGCAGATGGATGATGACAGAATGGACACCATGTTCAAGGACATGTGGAAAAGGAACCCAGAACAGACAAGTAGCCTGCACACAGCAGCTCAGAAATGGGACCCTGATCAGAGCTAGGGAGAGGGATTGTCTGGGGCCAAAGCCTGCTTCTGCCCAGCGTTGTGAAGGCCAGGACTGCATGACTGTGTGGGAGGCAGGAGTCTGGTCTGAGGTGCTGCATTTATTTATGCAAATACTCCAAAATTGTTATTTGTGCCGTTGTACTTTTTGGAAATAAGGTTTTTTTTCTGCATCAAGTGGCACAGCTCAGCCTAATGATTTTCATGGTCCTCATGCAATGTTTTGGCCAAGTGGTCAGGGACCAGGAGAACCAGCTGTGTAGAACTATTGCATTTTACCCAGTTATTGTTGTGCAACAGTCTCTTCTGGCCAGTTCTCAAGCACATATCAAGTATGTCCTGTCTGTAGTAGTGGGTAACTAGGGGCAAATAGGGGCAAATAGAATTAAGGCACCACTTATCAGCTGCAAGATTTTGGGTTCAGAGTGGAAACATCTGGGATGTACTTTTGTACCAAGGGATGTTGATCAGCAAGCAGGTGGGTGATGCCATCCTGCTTCAGAGAGGCTTTGAGGGGAGCCTCTGGCAAAGAAAGACATTTTCTTCCCTTCCTCTTTCTTCTCTGATCTTTTTCCAAAGCAACAGCAATAGGCAAATGAACCTGTAAACAACACAATTTCACATACGTTGCATCCTGAAGGATTGCTGTAAAATGTAATTATTGTTCAAAAAGCTTTATTAATTTAACATCTTTAAATGTGCTTGTCCATTTGGCTTTCTTCGTCTTTGTTTTCTTCTAAAATTATCTGACCGTGGAGGAGGAGGAATATTGTTCTCACTGCCACCTGGACAAGATGAAAGGGTCATTTGGAACTTTGAAAGAGTAAAGGCAATTCTGATTGCTTCCCATACTAGAAGCTCTGTGATCAAAACACAAATAGCAGCTTTCAAACATGGGGGCAATCCCTTCTTTGAATTGCTCTACTCAGCGGAGGTTCTTGATCCCCAAGCATGGAAGAGCTAACAAATAGGCAATGTTTTCAAAGATGAAAAGCAGTTGCCAAGGTAGAGATAGGAGATGTAAATACCAACAGTTTCTGGTGTGGTACACAGTTTTATGATGCGAGGCTGGTTGTGAGAAGAAAGGCATCCATTTACAGAGGTGAGAAAAAGAAGTACACTGATTGTTTAGTCAGTTTGTTTTACTTCAGAGATGAGAAAGGAGAGAGCGTGTTTATGTTGGAAGGAATAAATATTTTTTGAAGAGAGAGGTATTTCCTGTGGCCATTCCTACTATCACCATTATGTAGGAAGCTAGCCACTACTGCTTCCTGCGGTTATAATCATCTTGGCAGAGGAGAGTTTTGAACTGCAAGCAGCGGGTTGATCAAAAGCAGTGATAATGTTTTGAGAAGGAAATGGCATCATTTTTGGCTGTGTAAGTGGGAATGGTGGAAAAAACCCATAGATTAGGACCTTCTGAGCAACTTGAAAAGAGCTTTCACATGCTTTCCATATAGTGACTTCGTATTTTCAAGTTCATGGTTTTGGAATACTTACTTTTCCATTCTACTTTTTTTGTCCTCCTCCCAAAAAAGGCTGTTGGACACTAACACAGCTTTTCTGAAGTTTCTTCATATCTTATTCCTATGAACATTATTTTGATTTTCTTTCATTGTATTTCCTTTCATTTCAAGAAGAAAGATTGCCTAATATTTTAAGTATAATATTTTTGCATTCATTTAATCATAACTTTTCACATATTTTCTTATTCACAAGCCTATTTTTTTCCCTAAGCGAGTAAGTTTTTTATCTAATTTTAGCTAAAAGTTAATCACTTATTGTTCTGTCCCATAAGGAATTTTTGTTCAGTTTTTCTTTTTTAATAAATCTAGTGTTGATGTAATTGAAGGTTGAAAGTTAGGAGATTACTGAAGCTGTGAAATATTTAAGCTGGTCTGGCAGAAGTCCTATAAAAGGGGATGAAATGGGATCAGTGAATTTTGAAGAAATTTGAAAAACAGTTTTTTTCAACAGTGCTCTGTAAAGTGTGGTAAGGGAGTACGGCATCGGACTGTGAGGTGCACCAATCCACGCAAGAAATGTGTTTTGTCCACAAGACCTAAAGAGGCAGAGGACTGTGAGGACTATTCCAAGTGCTATGTCTGGAGAATGGGAGACTGGTCTAAGGTGAGTAATCCCTGATATTAGTGCCTCCCAGCATGATACATTTTACAAGTTGAGTTTTTAAAAAGAATTACTCTTATCAAAAGCATACAGATGTCCCAGCTGAGGGAACAATAAGGCTATAAACAAAACAAAAAAAAGGCAACCCTAAACTGGTAGTCACAGTGAGCCTACAGTATAAATAAAAATCAGGAATATGAAGTAATTGTGAGATAAATCTTCAATATAATGCAAATCAGTATAAACTTACTGTGTCAGTAGGCAGGCAGTCAAATTCAGAAACTGCAGCCAGCTCCAACCTTACAACTTACATAGTTCATTAATTTGTGTTTGCACATTTTATTTGTGTTTCCAATAAAGTACACCCTCCAGCCTTATGCAGTAGCACCTTAAGCCTATTAAATTTCCACACAAACCATTTAGCATCTGGGAAGCATCTATTACTGTTACCCTGTTATTATTTTTTTATTATTATGGACACAAGACATAACTGTCATTACATTATTTCCTTGGCATATGGGTTTTGAGAGGTGGATAAGCATAAGCCAAACAGTAATAAACAATATTGGTTAGATCTGTGATTGAATTCGAATATCTGATACAGTTCTGGAATATCCAAAACGTGCTGAAATTCTGAAATTTAAACTTGTCAAGGTTAAATTTCAGAATCTGACTGTGCTGTATCACAGACCATACTTCAGCAGAAAGATTGTAATCTTTTTTTTATTTCCTTTGCTTCTCTTCATAACTTTGCGCACAACGCTTTTACTTTCAGCACCTAACATTATTGCAGCATTTTTTAACTTGTCAGTATGGAGAAGTATTTAATGTATTTTTAGTTGTCTTTTATGTGATGTAGGAGCTGGAAACAAGGACTAAAGCCAGCAGTGTATGACTAGCCAGCCTTCCAAGAATTAGCTGCAAGTGCTCTGTGGGTAACTAGCTACTTGAAAAGCACATAGTATAACCATTAATTTTTTAAACCACAGAAGCAACTTACTTTCAGTGGCAGTACAAGAAGATATGCTTGGCAATAACGTTTAGTATTTACAGTTGTCTACTACATAACTACAGTTAAAACCTGCCTCATTTAGCACTAACACCAGTAGGAAGTAAACCATGGAGAAATGACCATCTGCTTTCTTAATTGAAGCAGTCATTCAAATTGGGGTTGCTGAGGCTATGTGGGTATGCTGAGACAATTACACTGTGTTCAGAGTGCCTTCTGGAGAGAAGAACTTTATCCTCTCAGTACTTTTCACAAACAGCCATGTCACAGAAGAGTGTACAAAAACTTACATCTTCCTCTTTAAAATCTACTGACAATTTTGTATTTTCTGCTCTCCTCCTAGAGTCAAAGCTGTAACACTTTCACCTAAAGTGTACTTTGAACGTCAAAATTAGGATATGAGGGACTATGGAATTGGCAAAATCTTTTGAACAGTTAACATACAAGTCTGACTGTGACTTGTGCAGCAGAGATTACTAAGAAATAGATACCTTGATTTCTCTACAGAGACACAAATTCAATTTAAAATATATTTAGATGTACATTTCTTTTCTCTGTTACTCTTCTGTTCCATTGAAGGAGTACACAGCAACGTGAAGTCATGGCATACGTGTTAATATGTCTGCAATGGTGAGAACAAATGAAAAGCCCAGATAAGTGTTAATCTTTGCTCTGTTTGTTTCTAACCAAGAGGTTCAGTGCAGCCTTCTGTGTTCACTGTTTTTACTCTTTAGGATTGTTCTTGACATTAACAGAAGTCTGTTCCTTTCAGCAGAGCCAAGTTTCTCTAGCTAATGCCAAGACTTGACTTGAAAAATTTAAATGACTCTTCTCACACATTGAAACAAGAGGCTTAAAATATCTTTACTCACTCTGCTGTTTCCCTTGAACTCCTAAGACATAGTTTTAAATTAAGCTTAAATAAAACCATTACTGAAAAGATAACATAATTAATATTAAATATATTAAACTATTTATAAAAATAAAGATGATGGAGTGCTGTAATGAAGATAATTTGTTTTATTGGTATAATCACATAAAGAGCAAATAGTTTTTTATCTCCATGTTTTAACAATACCAAGATCAAAGAAATTTTGACTGAAATTCCAAGCTCCAATATATCAATAAACACATTAATCCTTCTAAAATTCAGTCTAAACGAAGTCTGTACAACCTGGCCTGTGTGAAACATTTAACTCTGTAATGGTGTTTAAGTCAGTACAGTGGGTCAATATGCTAAACATTGCTGTTCTTAACATCACTTGGGCTCTGTGCCCACCTTTGTGAGGAATATGGGTGTGATGAGAAAGGAAAGAATAAAAGCTCAAACTGAGCTTCTGGAGCAACATTGCCAATAATACTGTATTTTCCCAGCAAATGCCTTTCATGGAATATCCTACCTAACAATGTGTGAGTTACCTTCAAATGAGGAATGCTTACAGATCATAGCTATTCTAGCACCAGCTAGAGCAAGGTGTTCTTAGCAGTGTCTCTTGCTAAGCTGCCCACTGGCTACCCATTTCAAAGCCATTCAAGGACAGGATCATGCTCAGAGGTATTCATCAGCTAAGTATAAACGAATAGGCCAAGGAGAAGTGAAATCAAGTGCATGTGAACTGCATATTTACACATCTGCACATCTTAGTAAAGAACACATCATTGTAGAAGTCATTCTCCAAAAAACACTTAAATCTCAGCAGCATAGGATGCTCAAAGGGCATGTCTAAGGTACTTTATTTTATGTAGGAAACTGTGTATATTTTTTTCTGTTACTATCAGACTCTTCGGACTGTTGTCAGAATAAATGAAACATGAGAACAAGGATGAATTTTGAAACAGAGAATGATTTGGAAAGTGGGCATTGAAAATGGTAATAAAAAACTTAAGTTTGATGTGATATTAGGTCATTCAGCAAGGAAAAATAGGATCAAAAATCCAGACAACAAACTGAAATTTAGGAGCAGCTATTTGTAAGATGAAGAGATATATGTATGTATGTATGTATGTATGTATGTATAGGAGACCAGAGAAGATAATGTGGCATTAAGTTGTAAAAAAGATTGGAAAAAGGATGCACTCTGTAGAAACTCTTTAGTTGGAGCATCAGCAGAATTTCAAGATAGTGTCTATGTGTTAGATCAGAGATGCTGAGGACTCAAATATGACATCTGGAGTAGTGGTCCCAACAGTTGGGATGCAGTTCACTTTGTCTACAGCCTGAAGAAGCAAAAACATGAAGCAAGGTTCATCTCTTAATTTTTTTCCACTGAGTCTGGAAGGCATCTGAGGCAACTGCTTAGTTTTTACACCAATGAATTCCAGAATTCATGGCCTATTCCAAATTATTTATCTCAGACAGTTCATGCAATGCTCCTTAGAAAGTGTGTGTGTGTGCTTGTGTGTGTGTGTGTGTGTGTGTTTAGATGAAAGAAGTCAGGTCTCCAGCTGTTAGGGAGAGGCAGAGCCACAGAGTGATATGCTGAGGGGTGCAGAGAGCAGAGGTCAGTGATAAGGATTGTCACTGATTGTCCTTCTGCCCCAGTCAAAGAACACGTGCAAATGGAGAGCAGGTAAATGTCCACCAACTTTTTTTTGCTAACTATGCAAGAGCATGGGAAGTTCAGCCTTTAAATTGCATGCTGAAATATTTAAACATCCTCTGAATTTCCACATCTAACTCAACTGATCTCCTCCAATTAAAAAAAAAAAAAAAAAAAGAAAAAAAAGGATATTAATGTTATGATTTTACTGAGAATTAGCCTTGTTTTTTCCTTTTGGATCCCCATCCAAAATTATTAATCTCTTTTAGATTTTTGGAGTGGGATAGTGCTGGCTGTGATCTACATAATCAGTAGATTTATGGACAAAGAAATTATGTGATGCAAAATAATAGAAGTTAAAATAATACTGTAATCAAGACAGTAACTTTAATATTGACTTAAATGTAGTTAATTTGTAGGAAATGAGGTATGTCTTTGTTTTAGAAATGAAGCATGAGCAAATAATATGGAAGATGTCGGTATAATGAAATGACATCGGGAGATTTTATAAGTTTCTAACCAGTCCTATAATATTAACAATATTAAAATCTTCTGTTAATATTCACCCATAGAAAGGTTTTTCTTTAGCTTGATATACTGTAGAATTTCAGCTGGAATAAATATAGTGTCAGGTTATTTTCTAGAAAAACAGAACAAGACCACCCTTCATATTAGAAGAAACCACTTAAAAGACTGGAAGGGATTTTAAAAGTAGAATTCACCTATTTTGCATACACAGAAAATCACACATAAATGGGAAATTCTAGTTTCTGTATCACACTTAGATCTACTAAGATATCTTTGTTGGTTTTCTGCTTCAAGCATCTTTAGGGTAAGAAAGTTTGGAGAAATACAAAATTGGAATAAAAAGGTAATTACAAGTATTGTGTTGTCTCTCAAGTTGTGTTATCTGTAAGTGTGGTTATATTAGAAAATAATGAAGTTGTGGTACATCTTAATAGTTCCCATCAGGACTGAACCTTCCTAGGCCTCAGGGAAAAACAAAGCACGAATGAGCAAGAACAAAACAAGCGAACAGCTCCTGCTGAAAGATGCCTGCTGTCTTACTTGACAGGTGACATGGTAACAGGAGAACTAATCAAATAAATAATGAAAAGAAAGAAAGAAAATATTTTAAATCTACCTCATAATACATACTCTCTTTTTCCCTATGTGTCCTAGGAAAGGGGAATTAAGCAGAAGTTACCACCTTTATACATTACCTTTTATGTTTCCATCAAGAAGTGAACAAGTTTTTTCCCCAAATGACCTTAACACAGAGTATGAGAGATGGTATAGTGCAGAAAGAAGAGTGCATGTGCAGAAAACCCACCCTCATAGCTTGAAGAGGATCCCTGGAAGATGGCAGCATGTAGTAGAGGCAAGTGCAGCCCTGTGCTTAAATGTGTCCATAGAAGCAGAGTCTTGCCAAAGAATGTACAGCATGCTGCACAGTGCCACCTGAAGGAGTGGGAGAGAAGGAGATTTACTTACACAGCTACTGCTGGGAGACACTCTTGTGTCTCTGACACTGCCTGACCCAGAAAGAAAAGGGTAGCATTGATGCATTCAGCAACTGAACAGAATTGTTTCAGACTTTGATGATTTTAAAAAAGTGGTTTCCGGGGAGCAGGTTGAGATGTCTTCTATAGAGACACAAGTATGTAGTGGAAAGATTGACTTCTGAGTCACCTTCATAAACCTGAAGAGTTAGAGGAAGCCTAGGAAATTCCAAAAGAAAAGGAGATATGAAGTATACTTGAACAAACTAGGGTTTTTTACACCTTGGTAATAGAAGTAAAATTATAAAAATGCTGCTAAAATAGGTAATTGCTAACATTATAAGTAAGTTTTGTTTTCTTTTACTTATGCCCAGCCATATTGCAGGGCTAAATATTGTTGCTGTTAGTATGCAGTCATTGACTTTGAACCTTTGGGCAGCAGCATAAATTTTCTGCGTGCTCCTTCCCACCAAATATTCTCTGGTTCTACCTACGGACTGAAAGCAATGGGGCTTGTAGCTGTTGGCACTCTTTGAAATTGAGAAGTATGATTGACTGGGTGCAGTGATCCCTCAGAAGCCCAGATAAAGGAGAAAAGCTATGTCATGCAGCTACAAATGCAGACGTTACAGAGAGTAGCATTGTGAGCTTTCCATCACCTCCTTTGCCACTGCTAATGTCTTCCAAGCCATTCAAGTGCAGTCTATTCCCAAGCAGATACAAATTTCCAAGCTTTTCTGCTTGTGAGTTCTACAGAGCTAGGCCATGCGTTACTGCTGCAGGGGATTTACTTATCCACGTATATGCATATAGCATAGATAACAAGTAAAGGAAGCCATTCTTGGGAATTCCTGAAGAGAAACAATGTCTTGTATCTGCTATGTGCTGTCCCAGAAATGCCTACCTGTTTTTGTTGAGGGTGCTGGGATCTTTGAACAGTGGATCTTCTGGAAGGCTGATGTGTATTCTCAGCAGGTAGGTAAATGGTCTGGTGCTGAGACTTGGTGCATTAGGCATTCTTTTGCCTGGTGTGTCTCCATCTCTACGGTCATCTCTCTCTTTCCAAATTTTTCATCAGTATCTCTGACTGACATCTGCCAATGCATAACTCTTATAGCTGATTGACTTGGGTTCTGTTAAAAATTATGTAATTCATTTTTCTTGTAGGATCTAGCTGATTTTTGTTGGAAGTTTTTTTCTTTCATGTTTCTATTATCCTGTATTCCATGCAGTAAAGAAAATACTGCCTCAGGTATTCATGCTTGTGATAAACTTGATCTTCTATGAAATTTTATTTTGTCTCAAAAACATTTATGGTTTCATTTTCATTATTTTGTTTTAATCTGTGGGGTTGTCACTTTTTTGCTGTTTTCTGATAGTTTATGACTAGGGACAAGATGAAAATAATTTTAAAAATATAAGTAATAACTGAATCTTGAAAATTTGTTTTGAATTAATTGTTTCAGAGGCTGTATTGAGCACAGTAACCATGAAATCATAAGAATTTTCAATTGCCAAAGCAGTAAGGAGAGAGGGCAACAGAACTGCCACCTTCTGTGCCCACTTCTCCTGGGCAGACTTTAGCCTGTTTAGAAGATTTGCTGAGTCCCTAGAGAGGCAATCCTGAATGGCAAAGGGGTCCAGGAAGGCTAGACATTCTTCAAGAAAGAAATCTTAAAGGTGCAAGAGTTGTCTGTCCCCTTGTGCTGAAAGATGATCTGTCTTGTTTGAATGGAGAGCTTTGGCTGCGACTTGGAAAAAAGAGATTATGACCTTTGGAAGAAGGGGCAGGCAACTCAGGAGGAGCACTACGAGGATGTTGTGAGGTTATGCGGGAAGAAAATTAGAAGGGTCAAAGCCCAGCTAGAATTTAATCTTCCTATTGCCATAAAAGACAACAAAAAATGTGTCTATAAATATATGTCCAACAAAAAAGGAGGGCTAAGGAGAATCTCTATCCTTTATTGGATGAATAAGGAAACATAGTGACAAAGGATGAAGAAAAGGCTGAGGTGCTTTTTACATTCTTTACCTCAGTTTTTAATATTAACACCAGTTGATCTGCAGGTGCCCAGCCGCCTTAGCTGAAAGACAGGACGGGAAATAGAACCAAACCCTCATAATGGAAAGGAAAAATAGTCAGTGATCTGCTCCATCACTTAGACAACTCTGTGAGGCTGGATGGGAGCCACATGAGGATACTGAGGAAGCTGGAAGGAGGTTCCAGGGAATTACAGGCCTGTCAGCTTGACCTCAGTGCTGGGAAAGGTCAGGAACTGATCATCCTTAGTGACATCATATGGCATGTCCTGAACCTGCGTGAGTCAGCATGTGGGCTTATTAAAAGCAGTTCTTAACTAACTCTCTTTGTAAAGACAAGTTTATCCACCTAGTGAATGAAGAAAAGGCTGTGGATGTTGTTTACCTGGGCCTTAGTAAGGCCTTTGACACTGTCTCCCACAGCATGCTCCCGGAAAAGCTGGCAGCCCATGGCTTGGACAGATGCTGTCTTTGCTGAGTTAAGAACTATCTGTATGGCTGGACCCAGAGAGGAGTGGTGAATGGAGTTATATCCATCTGGCAATTGGCCACTGAGAGGTGTTCCCTTGGGCTTAGTGTAGGGCCAGTCCTATTTGATGTCTTTATTGGTGATGTGGATGGGGGGATCAAGTGCACCCTCAGTAATTTCACAGACAGCACCAGTTGGTGCTGTCAGTGGTTTGCATGGGAATGTTGACTTGCTGAAGGTAGAAAAGCTGTGCAGAGAGATCAGGACATGCTGAATTTGTGGGCTGAGGCCAGTGGTAAGATGTTCCATGAGGCCAAGTGGTGGATCTTGTACTTGGATCATGACAACCCCAGGCAGTGCTACAGGCTGGGGGCAGAGTGTTTGGAAAGCTGCCCGTTAGAAAGTACCTGGGGTTGCTGATCAATAGTGACTGAACATGAGCTAGGAGTATGCCCAGGTGGCCAGGTAGGCCAATGGCATCCTGGTCTGTGGCAGCAATAATGTGTCCAGCCAGACCAGAGCAAGTCCCCCTGTACTTGGCACTGGTGAGGCCAAGTTTAGTTTTGAACCCCTCAGTGTAAGAAAGATATTGAAGTGTTGTCCAGAGAAGGGCAACAGATGTGAAGGGTCTGGAGCACAAATCTTGTGAAGGGTGGCTGAGGGAGCTGGGGCTGTTTGGCCTGGAGAAAAGGAGGCACAAGGTAGACCTTCTCGCTCTACAGCTCCCTCAAAGGAGTTTGTAGTGAGGTGGGAGTCGGTCTCCTGTCCCAGGTAACAAGTGAGGGAATGAGAGGAAATAGCCTCAAGTTGAGCCAGCAGAGGCTCAGATGGAATATTACGGAGAAGTTCCTCAGCAAAAGGACTATCAACATTAGAACAGACTGCCCAGGCAAATAGTGGAGTTCCTGTCCCTAGAGGTATTTAAAGACATGCATGTAGTTGCATTACTTAGGGACATGGTTTAGTAATGGACTGCTGAGTTTGTTTAGTAATTGGCAGTGCTGAATTAATGGTTTGCCTCAGTAATCTTACAGGTCTTTTCCAGCTTTACTGATTCTTTTATTCTTGTATTTCGGCTAAATAAAAGTCCTATGAGATCAGTTTCCTTGTAAACTCCTATTTTTTTATGTTTTGGGGTTTTAATATCTTTTATAACCATTTAGGTGGGTCACCTGCTATTTCATATCTTCATTATTTAAATTTTGGTAGATAGAGTGACTGGAAGTAAAGTCATTATCAGAAAAGAACTCTTGCATTTATTCAACCTACTGGAAAAACTTGAAAGTGCTACATAGTGTGATGATATTTAAAGGTCAGTGCATAATTCTGTGCTGTACAGAATGGCTTTGTGACAAATGTTTCTTTGATTTCTGAAAAGTAAATAGATAAAATAGAAAATTTTAAAGTGGAAGGATTTTCTTGGAGGTTTCATTTTCCCTTCTTTTTGTCTTTGGTGGGTTCTGTGACTTGTCTTTTCATTGGAAATACCATAATCCTTTAATTACTTTAAATGTTTGTGCTGCTGAGCTATGCTTTTCTGTGCAAAGTTTTCTACTGAGCATCAGGCTAACATTGTCATGTATGCTAATATAATTATACACTCAAAGGCTTATATTTCATATTAATTTTAAGAATTCATTTTCATCAGTCCAGAGTAGCATAATCAACTAATTTAATCAAAAAGATAAAGGTAATTATGTCATGAAATCTAACTGTGTTCCAGATTCTTGTTTGGATGTGTGATAGTTATAACGAATGGATGGTCATCTCCTGCCAAAATACCATCCAATGACATCTCAGATATGAAAGTTTAAAATGTAATAATGTCTTGTTCATTGTTAAGCACTGGCAATAATATATCCATGTGTGAGTCAGCACAGGCAGGCATCTGGGACAACCAAAAATCCACGGCTAAAATTTATTTCCATTTCTTCACTGACGGGATCCCTGCAGCAGTGCCCAGACAGAGGTGCACAAAACCAGCTAAAATTTGTAAAATCCACCAGTGTTATGATGTCAAATACTATTTAGCTGTGTGTCTAAAGTCCTAAATAAGAATAAATAACTATTTCAGGTGGAGGTATACTTAAATTGCCTTAAAACTTGAATGTGTTTTTGTATTAAATATAGATCTATAGAAAGTATAAATACAAAATTTAAAATTGTGTGTATGTACATCTGGAGCACATAGAGGAAATTGGCTTTCTAAATATGTTATGGTATTATGGGATTTGTCCATGCTTTGATATAGGTCATTAATGATGAGAGAAAGACGCTGATACGTTCCATGATATCGGGGAAATGGCAGGCTGTTATAGACTCTCAGGTTTTTTATGGATTTGGACTTCAGCTTGTCTCTAGCAGAACAAACTAGTGTCATTGGAATAATCCTGGTTTTTAAACTGTGAAGTGGATGATTGTGTTTCAGTAATTCATCCAAGAAAGAAATTGGGCAATGGAACATGGGTTTCACATGGAGACAAAAAATTTTCCATTTCCAAGCTGAGTCCAGAGAGCCCATTCAGATTCAAGCCTATCAACACCACTATTGATTCAGAGTAGATTGGCAATGAAGAGATGCATATATACTGACCTAGAAAAAACAGATTTTCTTTTGTAATCAGCTCATAAACTTCCAGTTGCTTCTTGTCTTGATATCAAAGGCAGTTTTGCCTTCTCTGCCAAACAACCAAATTGTTCTGCATGGGGCCTTAAAAAGGATTTAGAAAAAAAAAAAAAGAAAGAAGATAAAAAAAGAGAAAAAAAAGGTTCAAATTTTTGAGATGAGGTGATGAGGGTTTCCTATCTCACGTTTATCAAGGGAACTGGGACTCTATCTGTCTTAAATTAAAATCTTACCTCTCTTTGAATCTTATCTCTTTTACCCTAGAAAGAAGAGCTAGAAAGAAAAAATGGAGGGGTGGGGGGCAGAAAAAAAAAGAAGAATTTAAAATAAAATAAATAGGCATAACTCAAACCTGCTAAACTCAGAAGAGACCAACAGCAGATATTTTTTTTAGCTAAACTTAGCACAAGTTCTGAATTTTAAATTTGGCATAATGAGGTGTTGGGTGTGTCAGAAATGAGAGAGGCAGAAAGACCTTCCTGGAAATGATGCATGTGAGAACTCAGACTCCATCTTATGCTTGTATCCATCAGACCCTCTTTTTGCTACACCACTCAGAAATGCCTTTATAACAAAACAAACAAACAAATAAACAAACAAACAAACAAAAAAACCAAAAAACAAACAAAAAAGGACTTAAATAAGCTGCAAATTGCTTGATTTAGGTAATGTTTAAGGATATTGCCAAACTCAGTAAAAAGCCTTTGCTGAAAAGCATGCACCATATTATCTACTACCTGCCTTCAAATGCAAGCTTCATAAGAAGACAAAACAGAAAAAGATTTTGCAAGCATGTTAGCAAGTATGAATCCTGCTGCTAAAGTGTGATTGCTTGCTATTCTTGTTTCACCCTCACTCCATGAAAAGGTTGAAACTGCTTAAAAGCTGGAACTGATGAACCTATACATAAATGATTAGGAATGCTCTGCTAATAATTTCCAGTAAAACTCATCACTGAGTTTCCTGAGGAGCACGTCAGCCTCTGCTTTGAATGCTACTTAGACTTGTAAAACCTTTTATTGAGCAGTCCACTTATTCTCGAAAATAAATTGTCCAAGTCAATTTTGTTAATACTGTCACAGATTGGCTTTTTCATTGTGGATTGTATCAGCCTCTTCAGTGATTGCCTGTTGTCTTGGCAGAAAGATGCATTTTGACCGTTACTGTCTGCCAGTGACAATTTTTCCCTTAATTTAGGAATTCCTACTTCTCATGAAGGCCAGCTGGAAGCAGCTAACACATTACAGCAACTTCCTCAGCTGCTGGCCTTGGGAATATGTATTCTCTCCAGAATATATATCTTTGGCAGGGAACAGAAAGAAGGAATCTTGGGTAGTGGGTGTGCATGCCAAGTGTAAGGATTGTTATATTTTATGCCTAGCTTTCTGTCCTTGAAATTGTGTCTAAAAGAAGTTCAAAAGTAGGACAAAATTCAAACAGGATGGTAAGCTTTTTTTTCATAAGGAAAAAAAAATTAAAAAGCGGTTAACTATCTTTACACAGGAGTTTTTTTGTAATTTTTAAACAGGAAAGTTTTACATGTCTTGCCACTTGAATGGTTTTACAGTACCTTTAGGACCGTGTCCAAGATGCACAGATTAACAGCCACATAAAAAACCCCCTCTGGCTGTGTACTAGAAATTTAGTCTAAACCTACAAATACAGTTGTCCTACAGGAATTTTTGCTAATCAGCTACATGGCCTTAAAGTGTAGGTCATTTGAACAGTGAGGAATAAAATGCAATTGACCCCCACAGAAATAAAGTATTGCATGTGCAAGACTGACATGTGGGAGATAGAGTGGGTGTGAAGAACTATAGAAATGTATTGTTCTTTCATTAATAATAAAAGCTGTGGATTTAACCTGAAACCTGCTGAATTAATGCAAATGCTACATATTGGTTGAGAGTGGGCTTTTTCTGTAAATCTTATATATATATAAACACAAAAAACACCAAGCAGTTTTGACAGATAAATTTATTTCTGATTAATTTCACTGATTTGTGTGTAAAAGTGAAAATATTTTTATTTCTTTGAAATTGAAAGCTTTGTTAGACTTTTAAACATTGAAAGTCAGAAATATGCAGAACCTATACAGTTTCAACTACTTACCATGAGCCCACCTAAAATGTGACAGTTGCACATCCAGTAAAAGGTATTTACCTGAGACTGAATATTTGCAAGGAGAGAAATCCAGAGGAGAGGCAAGTTTGGCAGGCAGTTTTGGAAGAGCCTGCTTCAGCTTGAATGTACACATGCATATACAGTAAAATGAGTGTCAAAATGAGGGTCAGATCTGTTCCTCTGAAGGTGCATCTAGCTGATCTGCAGAAGTTGAGGTGTTTCCTAGCAAAGACGGAACAAGTCTGCAAAATCTTTCAGGATAAAGAAGAAAAATACAAATTACTTTTATTCAGTGTCTGCTCTCAGTTATAGCAACAGTTGGCTGATGTGTTTGCAAAACAAACTCATGTTT
Source organism: Chamaea fasciata (assembly GCF_029207755.1). Classification (NCBI taxonomy): domain Eukaryota; kingdom Metazoa; phylum Chordata; class Aves; order Passeriformes; family Sylviidae; genus Chamaea; species Chamaea fasciata. Next base: position 54,639,288 of record NW_027094089.1, read on the forward strand.
AAGACCACTTCACGGACATAGAAACCTCACTGCTTGTCTGTGTAGCTGGCAAGTGCACTGCTAAATGCCTGATGCTTTCCCTATTTCACACTATTTCATATTACTTTGAAATTGAGCTAATATTGCTAATAACTCATATGAGATTTTATGGTAAGAGGTTTTTTTTCTGGGTTCCAGTCAGTAGAATTCTGAATTTTGAAGTCAGACACCACCGCTGCTGCTGCTGCTGCTGTATAAACTTAGGGGAGCACAGCATGCCTGTCAAATCCCTCACTGATTTTAAAACCCTAGGCATCTGGAAAAATCTTGCTTTACTTGCATACTGACTAGGATGGGTTTAAAAGTTTTGGATTACTAATCACTGAGGTAGCCCTGCTTCTTCTCAACGTTCCCCAAACATCTTACATGACTTAGAAAGTTCCCGTTTTTTTAAAAAAAGAATAAATGCGCTGTTAAAATTTAGTACATTTCTGTGAAAATAAAGGACCGTAGAGCACAAATTTCTTTATTTCCTGCTTTGCTGCGTATTTCCTATATGAACTCAGACATTTCATTTAATCATCCTTTGATGTCAGTTGTGATATTAATAAGTAGGTCAAGGAAGACTAAAATTAATTGTTTGCAAGATCTCTGTATCTTGAGATGAAAAACTACATTGTAATGCTTCATAACACTCTGAAATATCTCACCAAGGCCAGTGGAGGCACAGTTATTTAAAGGATCTTAATTCACTAATTAAGATTTTATTGATAAAATTTTGCCAGATTCAGCGTAGAAATTCAACACCTAAACAATGATTAGCTGAGAGATCTGTCTGTTGTGCCAGTCGCAGTCACAACAAATGTTCAGGCCACAGCTCATTTGATGTAGAGAAGATGTGACTGCTGCCACAGTGCTCTCCACAAAGGCACCTGGCTACGTGGTTTGCTACTATCAGTTGGCAGATAAACCACTGGAGCCCATTTTGTTTACAAAAAATACTAGTGTTTTTCAAATCCTATTCTCCCCTCCAGTATTCCAGATGTCTGGATTGCACCTACTCACTCTAGAATAACCTAAGTGGAGATAAATTATTTTTGGAGATATTGTGTACCAGGTCCACCTGCCCATGTCCTCCTTCTCTGTAGCTGACAAAAGGAATACCACACACTCACACATACTCTAACTTTGGTTGTTAAACATGCAAATCTTTGAAGGGAAAAAATGTAATACTACATGCAGTATTACTCTAAATTAAGATCACCGTGATAACATTTAAAGATTATCTTTTCTTATTTGACATCTTCAAGGTATTAGCTTCATCATATTGCCTTTATTTTCCCTTTACGCTCAAATTCATTTTCTCTTTGTGTTGTAGTTTTAGTTTTATCTTTTTTTTTCACCTTTTTTGATTCTGCAGTTCTGTTGTCTCAATCTTAGTTTCATTAAAATATTCAAAAAATAAATTCCTCTGAAACTACGATGAGAGGAATTTAAGGAGTGGTCAGAATTTTGGCAAAATCCAAATCTGTGTTCCATGTCCTATTGGGGATAAAATTCATATAGGTATATATGCGATTTTACATGTTGACCATGTGCATAATGTTGGCTGTTACAGGAGCTCAGATTATTTTTAGCTGCACAGAGAAAAGGCAGAGAATTCAAGAAAATAAGTTCTGTTCAGAGGCTTTTCTCATGCAATTTTACAGCAGTATACTAGATTTAAAGTTGATAGCATACTTTATGAAATATAGCATACTTTTGAAAATGCTTTAGTACTAACTGATTTCCCTCTTGTAAATTTGTTCATGTGTTAAGCTGTGGTAGATACCAAATAGACAACTATGTATTTGTAATTTAATATCTTTACATGCCTTGGTTCATGGAGGCTGTATCTGATTAACTCAGCAAGACACAATCCTATATTGATTCAGTGAGAACAGGAGCAAAATCAAGTCCACTTGCTGTTTTTGTAAAATTCCAGTGTTTGATTTCATGTGGTTACAAGTTCAGTCTCTTGTGAAAACATCCAAGTGTATATCCTAGTCTCTTGTACCTCTCTTGGAGTCTTACGAATCCAAAATATAAGAGTCTGTCTTCTCTTACTGCACTTATTGGGGCGCAAGCACCCTATTTCCCATTTAGCACGTGTAATTTTCCTTCCAAGTAGGAGTTTAAAATGTCACTCAAATGCACATAGATAACCAAACCAAAGGGTAAAAACTTGTTTAGTGTTTCCTATAGTCAAAGTTTATTCATCCTTTGCAGAAAACTATACTTCTCTATTTCCATCTCGAGACAGGATGACTGGGAAACATTTTTTGCTATAGCACCTTCTCCTTGTCTTTTTCATTTCAGATTTTTTTCAGATGCTTCGTGAAGTCTTCCAAGGAAATATATTCAGAACATTTAAAATGTAATAAAAACTATTTAGAAAAACATTTTCAGGATTATGTGGCAAAATCTGCAGCCTGAGCTCTTACATTAGTCATTTCGAGAAATTAATTAGTATTTGAAGATGTTTTCTATAGAACATTTCTGTAATGTTCTGGGTGAAATTTCTGGGTACTTGAGTCTCATTAGAGGATAGGAGAAAATTCCACTATGTAATTTTAAATAGATTTGTAGTTAAAGCAATAGCATATGTGTCAAATGGACAGAAAAGTAATCAATGTCCTATGAAATTTTGTTCACAAAAAATCAGAAAAGGCAAAAGCATGTTTTTGTTTTGTCTTTTGTTTTGTTTTGTTTCAAATAAGTTTTGTAAGCATCTGTACCCCACTGTCCAAGTTTTCACTCTAATATATTACTGTGATAGAAGTAGAATGTTACCATTGTTACAATGCTCCCTTGTTTTATTTTCTTACCTTACTCTCTGCAACAACAAGACGGCAAGTTTAAAGGCCAGGCATCATGTCTTACACTGTGTGTTTTATTTGTGCGACACATGTGAAAACATGAAGTTGTGATGCAAGGACAGGAGGCATACACCCTGCTCAGCAGAGAGAGCACTTTTGCTGTGGTTAATTAATAGCTTTATTAAAAATTCTTCTCTCTACTATTATCTGTGAATGTTTTTTCCATCACTTTAACCTCTAATAAGAGTAAATTAGTTTATTGATACAGGAGATGTTGATGCTTTGCTTCCTTCAGGCACACTGCTGTATTTGAGTTTCATCCCAAGCTCTACAAAATGGACTTGGACTGCAATAGGATGCTGGAGTGAGTCCTTCAATTAGTACTGCTAATTAATTTTTACTTTTTAAATTGATTTTCATTTAGCTAATGGAATAGAATTCAGAAATCTTGGAATGCTAACATCTGACGAAGCAGCCACTGACTTCATGTGGGCTGGCATTTCACATTCACAGTTGCTGGCAAAAATACCTTTCTAATGAATGTGTCTTCTGTGAGTTCCAGTGCTCCGTCACCTGTGGCAAAGGAATGCAGTCTCGAGTGATCCAGTGCATGCACAAGATCACGGGAAAGCATGGCAATGAATGCTTTTCTTCTGAAAAGCCTGCAGCCTACAGACCCTGTCATCTGCATCCCTGCAATGAGAAAATTAATGTTAACACAATAACATCACCCAGGTTAGGTAAGCAGTCACAAATCACAAATCTCTCTTCAGTTCTTTCTTTCCCTACAGAAATGATGTTTAGAAACAAACGTCTAGGACTCAGGAGTGTGCAGACTGATCTTCCTACTTCAGGTGTTGAATATGTACATCAGAGACTGTAACTAAGAATGGTGAAGGGTTTTGTTGTCCAAGGAAGGACTGTATCATGAGACTGTATGGCATTAAGGAAACAAAACATCCCATATAAAAATGTATTTATATTAGAGACACTATAAACATGTATGTTTTTATATATATTCAGCCAGTCAATTTTATCAAACCTTTCCAAAGTAAGAAAATACCTTCTTTTCTGTTTAAAAATTCTGCAAACTGTGTTTCCTTGATATTTGTGAGATCAAGGAGGTCCTTATTTGTTCTTTAAATACAAACAGCTCTTTCCACTTGTTTTCAGTTCAGATATCCACATATGTGCCTGATGTATTAGGCTGTGTGAAGGAAAATTACTTTGAATGGAGATTTGCTGTACCTGGCAGAACTCAGGTCTCTTCTGTTCTTGAAGAAATTGTGTTATTGGATGACTACAGAACTGCTAATTCTGGTAGTTCTTGTTTCCTAGTGCATTGTTGATGTTGATGCATCTGTATCTTGAGCATGACAGGATTATTCAGAGGCTTGCTGTAAGACAGCAAACCCCTCTCCACCTGATTTTCCAGAGCCTTTGTTAAGATAAACCTTCCTGTCCAATAGATTGCTCACGCATGGAAAACAAGACTGGCATTTCAGACATGTGTGCAATACTTCTTTTAAGACAGTGAAGGGTATTTCTCTTTGAGGTTTTTAACCTTTGAACATTTCTGTGCAGTAGTCATTGTTTCAATTTGCTGTTGCTTATGGCCCTCTCCTTGCTATTTCACTGTTTGAAGGTTCCTCTCCTTTGTACTTTATCTTTTCATTGTTCAGCTGGTCTCTCAGAAGCAAGATGCCATCTCCCCATCATTGATGATTTTTCTCTGGTGAGGTTATATAAGCAGTTTTGTGTCACAGAGTCAAGCAAATCAGAAAGAATCATATAAAAAATGCAGTGTCAATTAAAATTTGGCTTAATGTGAAATGCAAAAAAAAAAAAAAAAAGATCAGGCTATGTTGTCCTCATGGCATGGATTAGGTAGGACTGATCTTAGTAATTTACAATTCATGTCATCCAGCATAAAGTAAGAATCCAATCCAGTAGAAAGCCTAACATCTCCGTAATACATAGAGCAATGCTTCGCTTCAATATATTGATAATTTTGGCCTCTGGTTCCATTCATATCATGCAGTAGAGATCTTTTGATTTGGGGGGTGAAGCTAGTGAAAGCTGATGGGGATTGTGCCACCAGCTCTTTTACAAATTTCTCTTCTTTTGTTTAGTATTGGAGGTTGACTCAAATCTGAGATTGACTTCCTTTTTCAGTGTTTGTGATGGGTTTTGGACAATATCTTGTTCTTGCGTACTGTTTTTCACTGGGTTCCTACTTTAATTCCATACTACATACTACATATGCAAGTATTTAGTTATACTTGATATGTATAAATAAACATGAAAAGTTCCAACTCTAGTACCACGGTCCTTCTATGATAAGCTAAGAGGTTTTCATAAGTGAAACAAGGCAGAAAGATGAGCTCCACTCACTCATGAAAAGACAGCTGCATGACATTAAACTAGTTAAGTTCAATGCAACTTAATCCAATTTGTAAATAAAGCTGGCCTTAAAAATTTTTGATGTTGAATATATTGACAACAGGAGGATGAGTTCTTTTGTTAAATATCTAGATCTATAACCCTTTCTCTTCCCCAGATACTCTTCTTATGTCCTTGTCTCTTCTGCTATGTGATGCTTCGCTAGTAAAGGCAACAGTAATGTACATTTGATTTTGCTTTGTTGTTTCACAGCTGCTTTAACATTCAAGTGCCTAGGAGACCAGTGGCCTGTGTACTGCAGAGTGATAAGAGAGAAGAACCTCTGTCAAGACATGAGGTGGTATCAGCGATGCTGCGAGACGTGCAGGGACTTCTATGCGCAAAAAATGCAACAAAAGAGTTGACCTCTGTCAGGCTGGCTGGCTCTCAGCTCTTTGCAATCTTATTATTTATAAGCACACACACCCACACAGGCTTTTTAGACCAAATATTATCAGATGACATATAATTTAATCAAATTAATTTATTTTTGCCTGCCAGACATCATTAATGGTTTTGGTTAGACAGCCAACATGTTTTATCATCTGAAATTTTCATAATTAATTTTTATATGAACACTTTTGGATACATTTATCAGAATTTTTAAGAAATAGTAACTAGTATTTTAAATGTTTATTTTCAATAAGGTCATCTGTTGCAAAAAAAAAAAAGTCATGTTATCTTGAATTTATTTTAATTTAGCTGAATAGTTTTGTTGTATATGGAAATAAAGTCCTTTTTAATTTTATTATATTTTTGGCAGTTGGAGTCAGAATGATCTTGTGTTTTTTGCAACAGATGTCAAAGTGAGCAAGCTAACATTATTAAGCAGGTTATTACAGAATGTATTGTGAAATTAGTTCATTTGATTTAGAAACATACTGAAGGGGATATTCTACTGTAACTTATATTGTAAACAAGAAAATTAAAATAGCTAAGTAGAGATTTTGATCATTCTCATGGACACATACTTGAACACAAGTATTAAATCAATGAAACACTGTAGAGATTTACACTGAATCACTGTTGCACTGTTTGAGGTAGTGTAGAGAAATGCAGTCCTAGAACTTGTACCATCCTATGAATCCATGTCTGTAGTGTTTTAACATGTCACTTAATTTTTAAAGTTTTGAAACAAAAAACCCATGCCCCTCTATACCTTTGTGTGTCCTTTTGCAGATTTACAAATGGAAGAGTCCTTTCTCCTGCCACTTGTATGAATTAATCTGTTAAATATTCTCAGTTTTCTGATGATGGTTTAGAAAAAAGTGTTATAATACTACTTTAGTTTTATCTTTGTCTAATGAAAAAGTCTTTATAAAAATTAAATGTTTTACAGTTTTGTGAAACATTATGAAACGGCTATGATTTTCCTTATGAGAAAATACTGTACATGATTCACATGATTTTTACATTTTCAATAAAAAGTAAAGCTCCTTTTGTTATTTGAATTTTTCTTTTTTTGTGTATCTGTGTCTGGGAGATTAATTCATCGAGCCCTGCTTTGCAGCAGGTACAGCTACAGTATGAATGCCTTCTACTTCTTGACTTAGGCACCACTCTGCAGCTGCAGACAGACATGTCAGTCTCTAAGCCTTGATATATATGGAAAGTTGAGAATAACAAAGTAACATTCTGTGGAGAGGCAGGTATTTATGTCAGGTGAGTCCTGTAACCGCTGAACCTGGCAAGTGGACAGCATTAGGTCTTCTGCCCCCATTTTGTGATGTAAGCCCTTAAGTATGTTCTAAAAATATGTAGGAGAGCAAGACCTGAAGGCAAGACAGCTGGAGAAATAAGCCAGAAAGGCGTATTTTATACTCAAAGCAAAAAGGAATGCAGCTTTATTTTAAAAAGTGATTGTTGTTTTTCCTCCTCTGCAAAGAGTCTAGTGTATAGATGTGATGCAGATATCCACATAGTTTTCACAGACAGGTAATCACAGATATCCACGGACAATAAACTGTGGCCCTCAGTCAGGATTGTGATTCTCTCCAGGAAGAATACTTAGATGAAGTCTTATCTCCCATTGAAATCAATATCTGTGTTTCAAATAGCTGTATAATTGGAATCTTTGGTTTGGCATCTTACTGCTCTACATTTGAAAACATTACTGCTCTACATTGCACCTTTCATGAGGAGCTAGTGTATGATTTTAAATAAATTTCAATGCACAGAAAATTCAGTTGCTCTGGGGCATAACTCCTTAATGTCACAGAGGCACATGTGGAAGTCTAATAGAGTTATTGTAGTTGGCAGGCATATTATTTTATTATTATAAGCAATATAATTGCTTATAATAATAAAATAATTATAATTATTGGCAAGCAATTATTATTTTAAATTTTCTTCATACTTAGCACCAGATCTTGGTTATAGTCCTGCACTCACTTGAATCACAATTGAAAATCAAGCAAAAGAAAAGATGCCTTCAGACTAGGCACCAGAGGAAAATTTTTTATCAGCCAGTGATATCCTCACAGATCTAAATTTTTATGCTCTGCTGTTTTTGAATATTTCATTGACAAGAATGTCATCTTAATCACAAAATCTAAAAAGTGTGTTTTAACTCTACCTGTGTTTGTCAAAACCAAATCAATGCCTGCTACTGAAATCGTCCTCCCATCACGTCTATAAGAAGAGAAAAAGGAAGTACTTTTCATGAAACAGGCATGGAAAGTTGTGGTCTAAAATGACTTTTTTTTTTAATGTGATGAGTGAAGTTAGGTTGTTATAGTGCTGATAAGTCTGATTCTGATTTCTTTAGCATCTCTAGTACAAAGCTATTAGTTAAATGTGTGTGAATAATTTTGAAGCATTTTCATGTCTAAATAGCAAATATACCTCTGAATTTGAAAGCAACTTCCTTTTACTGCTTCAGTATATTCTATCATCATTCAGAGGAGCAGTACAGACTGAAATACCCCTTCAGTCAGAAGATTATAAGAACGTTCTGAAAATGTGCCCAGACTATGGCTTGAGCCACAGCATGCTGTGGGGAGGGCAGGCATGTGCCAGCCCTGCAGAGTTTTCCACAGACCTGGGTGGCAGCAGGCAGTCCTTTCCCACTGTGTTCAGGCAAGCCATAAAGCCATAGCCTTATGCAGGCACAGAGAGTCCAGAGTTAAGCTTTTTTTTTTTTTTATGATTTGTTCTTTCTTCTTCGAGAGCACTCCCTCTGCATTAATATGTTTTCTTTCCAGCCTGATGAATATGTAACATTTCAACAAATAAGTGTCAAATCAGTCGATTTGAGCTGGCATATAAAGGTGAAATTCACTCTTAGCTCCTAAGGGCTAGAGTAGGCCTCTCTGCTAATTAAATACCACTTAGACCCTATTTTGTTGGATTAAGTAGGATTTAAATGGTACACAGGGATTGTGCTAGGCTGGTGCACAGCAGGTTTACTTCCTCCTCCCACATATGTGCTGGCCAGCTAGAGTAGTGACCAAAAGTCACAACAGCTACTCTCTCTCATAACTCTCTTAAAGAAATACCTGAATTTTAATTGCATTGTCATTTATTTTAAAGGGTAATTGCTACTTTGTTCTGGAGGAAGTGGGTTACATTTTGGGTTGTTTCGGGTTTTTTCCATTCAGCTTTCATTATCTTCTTCAGTGACAGAAAAGCAGCCATTCACATATTCAAAAAATACACTAAGAGTAGAAAGCTTGCCTGCATCATGAGACCAATGGAGGCCCCAAAAGCCTAACCATAATCAATTATAAAAAGAAAATTAGAAGCACTCAGAAAGAATTTAAAGAGATCTGTAAAAGAGATGTGCAAAACTAATAGAAAGGAAACTTGAAATACATCCAAACCAGGAAGCCAAATGGGGAGACAGTGGGGCCATCTGAAGCATGTGTGAAAGGGACACTCGGGAATGATAAAGCAACGAAAGAGAAGTTTGATGAATTGTGTGTATTGGCTTTTCCAGATGAAATGTTGCAGGGTTCCTCATAGCAGAGATGTCAGAGAAATTGGATCAAGGTGAAGGAAATATACAGGAACGTAAGACCGAAAAAGTATTAGTCAAATGTTAGATGCAAACAGTATCTAGGGTTCCAGTCACTTGAGAATACTGGAAGAACACAAGTGGGAAATTGGTGTCAGAGCCACTTGTCATGGTGCCCAAGCTGTTGTTGGCCAGAGGACTGGCAGACTGCAGTATAATTCCTGCCTTTGGAAAAGACAATCCTTTGAACTGCAGATTAGGGATCTTGCCATAATAGCCAAAGAGAAAAAAGTAAGATCCCTGAGAACCAGGATAAGCATGTGCTCTTGGGTGAGAGTCAGCGTGGCTTCAGTTGAGAAGGAAGCAAAGAGGATCTGCTGGACACAGAAATCTCTGATGAAGCTCAGTATTACAGAATATTCAAGAAACTGCATTCACACATGACTACAGGAACAATTTTTATGGCTTGAAAGGTGATTAAAGGATTGGAAGCAAAATTGTCATCTTTCAGGATGGAGAGAACTCAGCAATATGGTTCCCTACAGGGTCAGTTTTTTTGACATTCTCAGCCATGGCATGAGGAAGAGTAAAAACTGAGTTCTCCATCTACATGGGTGGCATTAAGCTCTTCCAGTTAACTCCTGCCTCAATTGGCAAGAAACACAAAACTGAGTGATTAGACAAGACATTTAAATGAAAAACTTTGATGGAGGTAAATGTCAAGTATTATAGCTATGAAAATAGCCTGAACCATTCCTATGAGATACTGAATTTGCAACTGGCAGTTACAGAACCTAAGTTCCTAGCCCTATAAAAGTTACTAACTGCTATGAGAATAGCAGGGGAAAAAAGCACCAAAAACTGATGGATGTTGTTGGAAGACGTAATTTTTCCTGGTTTTGGAACTGGTGTAATCACAACACAAGCATCATATTAATTTATGGTTGCTGTATTCTTATGAACAATGTAGTAGAATTACAGTTTAACACATTGAAAATGGAAAATAAATTAGCAAGGCTAATCTCATAATTTTAATCTCATTTTACAAAATGAGATTAAAAAGGTTGATAATTCAGATTGAAAAGAAAGAGACTGAGGTAACTATAGTTTAAAAAATCCTGAAGGTGATGGATAAGCTGCATGGGGAGCTCTTAAAACCCTGCAGTATTGCAAAGAGGATATCCTTGATATGGCTAATATGGAAATTAATTTAAAAGACATAAAAGTAAACAATTTAGGCAGATGGTCATAAGGTTCTGAAGCTTGCTTCTGGAGGAGGTACTATCAGAAGAATTGAAAAGCAGTTAGAAAACTTTATTGGCAATTTATAAATAGATAATAAAAGGCCTGGGAAAGAGATACTTCAGCACAAATAAAAATTGTTTGGCTTCTGAGGGAGTAAAAGAATGAACTGCAAAAAGTAGCCAGGTGTACACTGTCTCCCTTAAGAGCATCTTGCTTTTGCCCTTTTCAAACAAAGTGATAGATCCTGGGACTGGGAGAGGTCTGACTTAGTAAGATGTCTTTTATGTTCTTATGTTTAATGGAGTAGTCTTGGTATGTTAGCTCATACAGGCACACACAATATCTTATGCTACAAAAGTAGCACAGAAAAGTTCTGTGCTTCAAGAGATGCTGAAAAGACTATGTTTAAGACATCATGGTTGCACATAGCCATGCATTTTAGAACACAAATTATTACTCTCTTAGTTATTACTGCAGAGGGGAAAAGTGAGAAGCACGTGTCATGGTAAATCTAAAACAGCAGGTTCATTGTAATCCCTAGGGTACACTGGAAAGGTGTGTTTGTGTTTCAGAGCTTCATTAGACTAGGGAGACATAGTTGTAAATTTATCACGAGGTTCCCCAAAAGCATGCACTCAGAAACACAGTCACTACTGTCTTTTGAGGCTGCTCACAGATACTTATTTGAGCATCTACTTGAAAGGTACTGTCTTGGTTTGGGAAGACAGGTATTTGCCAGGTAATAAAAAAAAAAAACAACTGCAGCTTCCTTTGGGATGGAGAGTGTAAACCCCCCCCCCCTTTTTTTTCTTTTTCAATTATAAATTACAGTCAGAGGCTCTTAGGCAAAGATTTGGGAAATAGGAATAGCAGTTCTTTACTAGTATGTATTACAAAGCAAACAAACACAGAAAAAACTCACCAAACAACTACAGCATTAATAACAAACGAAAACAGTACCAAGAACCTTGAGGGCTTTGTTTCACAAAACCCAGGGCAGTTTGGTTTTGGTGCCCCTGCAGGATCCTCAGAGCACCAAGCTGAAACAGTGGAAAGTCCCGGGCTGGTAGCTGGGATGGCAGGGTGTCCCGGCAGGCAGGGGCAGGATGTCCCGGCAGCGCAGGGGGTGCAGGGTCACACTGTAGCAAGAGGAGCAGCGCCGAAAAAGCCGAAGGCGAGGCAGAGCCTGGCCCAGCTCCCGCGGGTGACAGAGAAGGCTCAGGATTCAGGCTGAACAGGTGATAGTAGATTTCTCAGGACTGGATCCCTTTTGGCCCCAGTGAAACTCTTCCAGCCAGCAACAGCCGTTCTCTCCCTCTCCCCGAACGCTGGAAAAAAAAGAAGAGCCCGCAGCTGCCTCAAGCTCTTTTACCTGCATTATCTCCCCCTTCCAACTTTGTCCACCTCTTTGTTTCGGTTAAGTACTCTCAAGTATCCAACACTTGGTCTCTTTGGTAACTTATGGGGAAAAAATTCTTTAGAGAAAGAAGGAACAAACCTAACCCCCAACAGGTACCATCTCAATAATTTTAAGCAGATACGCTGTAATCTCCAATGATTACATGCAAGGAAACATGATGACCTTTCTAAGTAAATAAAGGGTTTAACTTATATCTATATCCAACTATTCATTTTTACTTTGGGATTTTAAAAATGTTTTCCTATTTTTCATTTCATTTCAGCTATTTTCTGTGTGATAAATGGATTGGTTTGAGTCTGTGGTCTAAATACAGAGCTAAATTTTTTTGTGATGCCCTAATTCTTAACACAAATTTGATACAAAAAAGTTTTCCTGGATTTAAAGTAATGAACTTTGAAAAGCCTGTGGCAGTGGATAAAATGAAATGTACCCTAGGAAAACATATATATTTTAAGAAATGGTTAAAATAAGAATGAGGAGGCTACTTTTGCTAGTTGTACACAGAGGCCATAATGAGAAGAGGAATTTCATCAGCTGAAAGTCAAAAGGACTTAAGGCTTATAAAATGCTGATGAAAATATCAAATCTCAAAATAAAATAATAGAAGGGATGGGACTGAGACCATACCATTCTAGTCAGTAACAGTGTATTTTTCCACTCACTTGAATGGGAGCAGAATCAATTCCCTGAAAACTTCTGTTATCAATTACTTGAAACAATCTAATATTTCCGAGGGTCAAGAAGAATTTACTGTGAAAGAAATCCCTGACCCTAAAAAAAGTGCAAGCCATAGCTGTTGTGGTAAATGGTACCAACCCACATAGCACAATGGAGCCTCTTGGTACTGCTGCAGAAAAGGAGGACTTGCTTTGACTGGAAGCTGCTTCTAATTTTCTTGGGGGAAAAAAAAAAGTTACTTTGAAGTATTGTAGGCTTGACAGTTTTGGCAGATAATTTGAGGAAGTGCTGGTATGCATTTAAGTGTCTTATACTCACTGGTACTCAGTTTTAATGAGCACATATGTATCTATCAAAATAGACTTTGAACCTGAAAACTTAAGCCAGGCACTTACAAGACTTGCCCTGTCTGCTCTGCCACTTCTAAGCAATCTTTTATCATTGGTAGATGATATAAGTGAGCCTGATACGAAATGGGTCAGATACAGTTTCAGGAAACTGTTGTATCCTTCTTCACATCATTAATAATAGAAAGAGCGTGCACAGTCAGGAAGCAGAAGCTGGGGCTGTTTTCATTGTTAATCTACAGCACAGAAACATGGACCTCTCTGTTTTGCCAAACAACAACCATCCTGATAAATTCCTGCAACTGGAGGTTAAATCTTTAGTGAAAAGCTCTGCCCTTCTACCAGCCAGCTGGGCAAAATTCCCAGAAGCAGCTTTACCTGGAGTGCAGCAGTGGCACAACAGGATCTATTTAGAGGTAAGGTGGAAAAGAGGCTGACATTTTCCTGATTTTTCTACCTTGTTTTAAGGATCAGGAGAAAAATTATGTGATGTTGATACATCAGCTATAGTTTCAGATTCCTGCATCTCTTAATAGGCATTGTTAATATTCCTGTATATTTTCCCATTGACCTCAGTGAGGATCAGGCTCCATGGAAAAGTTACTCTCTTCAGGGGGGTTCACTGACTTTATTTCACTGTATTAGGTTTTCTACTGCTCTTTGTAACATTTTCATTGCATTTTCCAGAAAATCTACTGAAGTCAAATACCACGTAATTGTACTCAAGGTGTGCATGGAATATGCTCTCTGAAGAAGAAAAGGCCCAGATTTAAAACTGAAAGTGAAGTCATATAAATTCCTTTAAACTTGATGAAAAGGCACATTAGAGGGATATTAGAGATTCTTGCTACAAACTTATATTTACATAGCTGACCATAACTTCCTTTTTATTTTCCTTTTTTTTTCTTTTTCTCATTCAACTTTGGCCTTCCTGTTATACTGCAAGACAACTGTTGAAAGTGTGAAACATGCTGACTGCATTAATCTAGATTATTATATAGAGGTAGCAGCAGCTCCTTGGTAGAAATGTAAATGTGCACTGCCTAACAGAGGCCCTGGAGCTGGTGGAAGAGAAGTTCACGTCTGAATCCGCAGCAGTACAGCTGCATCAGCTCACACCCCTCTGGGCCCCATTTGCTGCTCCACAGTACTCCTTCCCTGCTGCCTGGGGAGCCAGTCGCCTTTCCCCACACCTAGGATGAGCAAAAGCTCCAGGATCTGGTTCTTGTCAAGGGATGGAGACATACATAAGTAGTTGGAGGGTGAGGGGTTGATGGAGAAGGCTCTACATTCTCAAGATCCTTAGGGTGGGGGTCTGACTCTCCAGGGGAGTGAGGAGTAAGAGCCAAAAAAGCTTGAACCTGGGGGAAGGGAGCAGAATGATGCTGCATGTCTCCCACAGCTATTTCCTGTTGCACTTCTCCCTTTTCAGAAATTTCTCCCCATCAGCTCTCTAAAAAATCCTTTGCTCCCTCCCAGAGTCCATTTCAGTCCTCATCCAATTGCAGAAGTCCTCCCAGCGCGACACCCGCTTCCATGCCCCCCTCCGCCGCCCCCCCCCCCCCCTTACTTTCCCTAGCTTCTTCCCTACCCCAGACACCCTTCCCTCTGCCTGCTCCAGTGCCTCCAGCCACTCTGTTCGTGTTGTATAATCTTTGCTGGCGGCTCCCCAAGGAGCGCTGGGGCGGGGAACACGCGGCCGCCCGTAGTGTCCCATGCAAACAGCCCTAACCAAGGGACGGAGCCTGAATGATCCCAAACCATAGGGTATGGTGCAATGCTGGCCTCACCCTCTCCCCCCATCTAAGCCCCTCTTTTGTGCAAGAGGGAGGGAGGCAGCCACACACGGAGCCTTCTCCGCAGCAGGGATCCTTCTCCCCATTGTTGTCAGTCAGGACGCGCTGTCACCGAGCCAGAGCTGCAGAGCTGCGGGAAGATTAAAAATGTGTAGGGAGCCCTGTGCTTTTTTGACTTGTGCTCTGCTTTTCTGCCACCAGCGAGAAGGTTTTCCTGGAACTCCGTGTCCCAGCCCCGAGATGGCTGTTTCAAAGGAAATGTCTGTACTTACTCACCATGCCTCCAAAAATGGAGTTTGCAAAGTCGTATATTTTAAAGTGTTAAACCTAGGACACCATCTATACTTTTAAATGTAGTAATTAGTGAATTCAAACTATCCAGATAAAATTCATTTTGCCATTCTCCCTCCCTTAGTAGCTCACCTTATTTTCCCCTTTTGCTGACAATCAAAAAAAGGGAAAAGTACTGATGAGTTCCAGACATTAGAAGAAACACGATGGCACAGTGGAGAACTAATGGTGCAGGAATAACATATTTCACTTTAAGATGAGAGAGATAATGGGGTTAAGGGTTAGTTAATTCAGAAATGGAAAAAGGGGGGCGGGAGAAGGAGAGAGAATTTCAGAACATGTGTGCATGATCGAAAGATTCCTAAAGTCATTAAACCTTGAGAGTTGCCTAAATTCCCTCTTTAGAAGTTAATATTCTTTTAAAAAACTAATGCTGCTCAGGGCTCCCTATGCAAAGTGACTGCTCAGTGGTTTGTTTGTGGTCTCTTCCAAAACTTTATTATGAGATCACTTAAATTCAAATGCACTGAAGTGCTTACATCTTTTCTCCACCTGTAAGTTTTAAGATTTGTTTCCATCATAAAAAGCAGCTTCACGTAATGACAGAAAGCTGCTGGTCTTTCTCCTTAGTTTCCTCTTTGGTGTTAGGCAAAACAAACACCTTCTCTGCCTAGCATGTACTTTCATTGTCTGACTAAAACAAACCATAAAGCAATCCAGGAATTTTGACCCTTCCTTGTGAAAAGCAGCATAAGAAGCCCAGACTTTCTCCTGCGAAAGGATCACTGCTGACTGCATCCTGCTCATCCTGACAATTTCCAGTTCTGACGGACTCTTTGCCCCACAATATGTTTTAATGTCCAGTATACACATGATGATTAATCCTCCATATCTGTTTCTCATGGATGTCTGCCCTGTGTCAGCCTGGTAGTTTTCTGCAATTCTCAGACTTCTCATTCTTGTTTATATTTCCCTTTTCTGCCCCTATTTTTGGAAGGCAGCAGAGAACATTCAGTCTTAGCAGCGTGCTACTTCTTGGCATGATGGCTTTTTGGCCTTACAGATGAGTTAATGCCTGTGTCATTTCTTTGCTTGTTTCTCAGTATACCAGGACAAGAGGATTTTTAAAAATCTGTAAGTTAGGTACCGGTTTAGAGTCACTTCTTTGTTCCCTGGCTCATACATGCATTATGTATTTTCACTTTCTCCCTTATTCTTCCCTAGACATCTGCAACTGGCCTCAATAAGAGTCAGCTGCAAGGTTGGCAGGAGCTTTGGTCTGGTACAAAAGTTTTTATATAAGGCACACACAGCCCTGCAGAACTGCATTACCAATGACTGATAAAACACCTTTTTATCTAAACAGTTCATTACAACAAGTAGTCTCAGTGATGCACAATTAAAATAGTCCATATGAATATTCACTTTTCTCTAAATGGCCCTGTTACTTTGGCTGAAGTGTTTATAACCATCTGCTGATCTGTTTTCTGTCCATGTCAGGTGGCTTTTCAGTTTTGCAGTACCTGAGGCTGCCTTAATGTCTCTGACAAGGAATCCAGATCCCCTTCATTTCCTTCCTTAAGAAAAGTTTCATTCCTAGAATCATGGAATCATAGGAGGGTTTGAGTTGGAAGGGACCTTCCTTACAGGTCATCTGGTTCCAACTCCCCTGCCATAGGCAGAAATGTCTTCCACTTGAGCAGGTGTCTTCAAAGCCCCCATCAGCCTGGCTTTGAAGGCTTTGAACACTGTCAGGGATGGGGCATTCACAACTTCTCTGGGAAACCTGTTTAAGTGTCTCACCATCCTCACAGGGATGAATGTCATCGTTATAGCTAATCTAAACCTGCCCTCTTTCAGTTTAAAGCCATTTTCCTTGTCTTATTTTTGTAAAAATTCTGCCTTCAACTTTCTTCTCAGACATCTGACAAAGATGTATGTATGTACTAGGAGGCTGCTACGTGGCCTTCTACTCCTGTAGCCTTCTCTTCCCCAGGTTGAACAACTCCAGCTTGCTCAAACTGTCTTCATTGGAGAAGACATCTTCTGATCATCTTTGCGGCCTCGTCTGGACCTGCTCAGGCTTCTCAGGAATCCTTGATGTGAGCTGTGTGCCCTACTGCCCTTCGTATTTCCTTTTGCACCTTTGGTTAATCCTTGCCTTCCCTATTGTTTTTCCGTAGTATCTCCTATGAGGTATGGTTTGTTGAATGAAGCTCTCAAGTGCTAATAGTCGTCATAGCAAAAGAGCTTTTTTATTTTCCAGATGTCTAGCAACACCTGTACAGTTGATACACCTACCACAGGGAATCTTGGCTACACCCTAGCAGTTTTTTGTCTGTCAGACCTTTTGTCTGCCTTCAAAATAGTTCTCTACATCAGAAAAGTATCCTTTTGAGTGCAGGGAGGGGTCCTCCACAATGTGTTACAATCTGTTTGCACCACAGAGGGTTATAGTATTAAGCAAACTACTAACAAATACAGTGACCACTATGCTAGTCACTTTCATTAGGATTGAGAAAACTGTTGTGAAACAAATCCTGTAGTATCTAGTGGCTGTAGGTTTCTGTAGGACTGCCTTGGTTAAAACTTTGAACTGTAGCTGCCCATCAACAGCATTTCTTACTTTCCCTGAACATCACTGCTAACATCAGGTGGAAACTGGGGCTGGCCATGGGAGCTGAGAAACTGGTTCGGTGACAGCCTGGGCCTGGATAGGAAGGCTGGGTGTCACCATGGGATTTCAGGGGCAAAAGTCCCTTTGGTGGCGAAACAGATGAAAGACAAGCACAATTTGTCAGCCCAGAAAAGAACTCCTTTAATAAGAAGCAAAACAACAAACAGCAAACCCAGCTCAGTATAGGGTGCACCAAAAAAGGTGAGGGCTAGGGTGTTACAATAACTTATATAGGGTAGGATAAGGGCAGGGAAGGCAGGGAACCAACCGGGAGAGAGGATGAGGAATATACAAATTATTGTGGCAAAATATAACCAATGGTAACAAGGGCAACAGAGAACTTTCTAGTCTAATCTACATAGGGAGCTCCCATGAGGCCTGATCAGGGGGATTTTTGCCCATGGTTTTAGCTCAAGGCTTTCTTTGACCCCAACAGGTTCTATCAGGGGGGAAAGGAAAGAATAGCTTGAGTAGCAGGAAGTAAATTTCCTCCATTGCCTCACCGTCTCTTTGTTCTCTTCTTTTAGGTAGATGGGCTTTAAACCAAGATCTAGCCTTAACTGTTGATGTTCTGGGTTTGATGGGTGATACCTCATATCACAGGCTGAGAAGAGAATGGTTAGGCTCTTGGGTTGTTTCAGTGCTATCTACAACAATAGCAGTGAGAACTGAAGGATGAAGTCAAGATAAAAATGATCTAAAAATGTTTCCTAATAATAAAGACTAAATTATAATTTTAGCTATATGTCTTGTGATCTATGCATAATTTGCATTATAAAATAATCAGCAAGAAGAAAACATGGAGTTGGCATATGTTGACTCAGTGATGGAACTAACATTGACCCTCTATATATCATTGGACTTTTCACAGAATAGTAGCACTTGTACACGGCACTCTCTGGATCTTTCAAAGTGGGACATACTTTTCGCAGTGAAAAAATGAGTTATTAACCACTTATAGCAGTGTTCTTGCTCATGAGCTTTATGTAGATCAAACACATGTGTTTGCAAAGCTGACCACTTTTCATCTTGTTAAATAAGTATTTCACAAATGTGTTCAACTGCAGTTTTCTGTGCTTTTCATAACTACTGCTCCTTTGATTATTTGCTGTTCACTCCTTCCATTCAGTGAAAAATAACATAAATTGCCTTTGGTTTGTTCTGTTCCACCCTCATTCACTCTGTCTTCCTATATTCAGTATGTATTTTATGAATTTGGTAATGGATATTGATACCTAAATTTACAATACTTTTCTCTTTTTTGAATGTTTGCTGCATGAGTCAGAGTCTGTGACAAAGGTTGGGAGGTGTTTTGAATCTTAAAAGAAAATGTAAAGAAGTAGCTTTTGCAAGAATTATTACTAGCAAGTATATTTTTTGTTATCTAATCTTAAGTTTCTCTGCCTCTAGAAATGCGTAGGTTTAGTGCAATATTGTTCCTACTTTTTTATGATTCCTAAGACCTAGAATTTTAGGAGTTTGCATGTGATTCCAGTTTCTGTCCTTTCTTTTCCCTAACTAGTCTGTAGAACATATCTACTGCAGAAATTTTACAATTAAGCATCTGCTGTACTCGAATACATTCTCCCAATCAGTTTGCTACTTCAACATCTGTTCTCCAAAATTTCTGCAAACTATTTCCTACCCCAAATTCCAGTACAGTTCTCCTGATAAAACCCAGTTGCCCCTCCCAATCTATTTCCTCTCTAATCTGCTCCAAGCCACCACCACTTTCCCCATGCCCATGATAAGAAACGTACTTCATACAGTAGGGGAAAAAAGTTTTGCCACAAAGCACTGTTTTTATGAACAAATTTTTGCATCATGCCATCTATTCCAAGTTTTGGAGAATTTTATCTAAAACAGCTTTAAAAATTACTGTCAAGTCACATTCTTTACACAACATTTTAGCCTAGGGAGACCAATCATCTCCTGGTGAGACAGTTCGTGTTCTTCAACAAAATGTTCTCCAAGTTCAACTGCTTAGCAAGCCTGAGGGAGGAGTCATTAAGGTCAATGACAAATCTTAAATAAGAAATAAAGTAAGTAAAATAAAATGCAGTCAGAAAGAAAAGGCAGTTAAAAACACCAGCTCAGCTGAAATCTGGCCAGTACAGTCCAGAGGGCTTCAGTGCCAGCTGTAATTGCAGTGCAGAGAGTAATATTATCAGGGTATACATGAAGGCTAAGGAACAACATACGGAAATTATGAAGTAACAGAAGGATGGGAGGTCACTGGGGATCCACCCGCCTACTAATGGCAATTATTGATGGGAAACATGGTTAGTCACTTCTGCGGGATTTAGTGATAGGAATGGCAGCATGATGCTTCCTCCTAGAGTTTCTTAGACAAAGTCTGTTGTTTTCTCCACCTTCAATTTCTGAAGGAAATCAGTCCTTATGCTTCCTTCTACACCTGCCTGCATCAGAGCAGTGTATACAACTCTATACATGCACACAGACACTGCAGTTATGGAGTAGGTGATGGCATACAGCAGCTGACTTTCACTGAAAGTGGATTCACCAGCCCACAAAGAGGGCAGAAAATTACTCAAGCAGAAGAAGGGAACAGTTTGTTATCATCTTAGGGACCTTCACTGACTTGATGAAGTGCCCAAGTAGTTCTCAAAGCCAGTGTGCAGCAAATCAGATACCCTGAGCTCCCACTAGAAAGGTGGAGGGAGGACTAGGACATGCCCCTAGCCATTTTGCAGATGAAGTCTATCTAGCCTGTGGTACCTTAAAATCTGTAGATCTCAGTAAAAGTGAAAAATTCAGGTAAAGCCATCCTTACATGGAAGAAAGTTTCCCTAGACCCAGCTTCTTCATTGGATGTTTATTATGTGCATTTTACCTTATGTGCATCTGGCATCAGGTGCTGCCCAGACCTTGGTGATTTCTGAGAGCGGGAGAGGGGAAGAGTTTGCCCCCTCCCAGCATACCTGACACAGGACCATTGGGTCAGGCCTTGACTCAACATAAAGCTCCTAAGGACAAAAGTACTTATGAGAAGGGATGACTTTGCTCTGTGTTGGATCTAAAATCCTGAGAAATGTGAGAGGTGTTAGTGTAAGACAAAGGTCTGCAGAAAGCAGGTCTTCTAGGTAGCTGACATACTGTGGTACCATAGATCAGGGACAGGTTAATTGAAAGACTTGGGGACGGAAGGTTGTGACAAATACTGAATAGCTTGGACTAAAGAGTCTGATTGCATTCCTCCAAGCAATTACAGATTGAAAAGTATTGTAACTACTACTTTACAGACCCCTAAAGAAGCCCTTAGTGCTGTTTTAAGAGGCAGCTTGTGATTTCTCAAAAAATATGATCCCACCAGGACTGTTCCTCTTCCTCCTCCCTTGATATCCACATGTTCTAAAAGATCTTATTTAATAGCTTTTGTTATTGGGAGACTGCTCAGACATTTAATTACCTGTGAATTCTGACAGAGCCCTCAGCTGAATGAAGAGCCTCTTTAACATCCCGACATGGGTCTAGCATTTAGGAGTGTGAACAGAACAGTGAGTCACACCCCTGCTATCAGAGATGCATTTCCAATTGAGGCTGTCATTTACACACCAATATCCCTGTGATCATTCTGCTTTGTCCTTACATCTTTGCTTCTGCATCACACACCCATGGTTTTCACCAGAACCGTAGTGTTCTACTGCAGTTCTCCATAGCACTGTTTCGCTAAAGCAGAGGCTTTCTTCCAGCAGGCATTATAATGTCAGTTCACATTTGCAAAAGAACTTACTGTTCAGATTGTACCCACCTGCTTTCCCTAGGAGGAGGAAATCTGTCCAGATTGAGCAGTCAGTCTCTCTCGCTGTAGAAGTTTGCCAGAAGGAGAAAAATTGTTGCATGTGTAGTTTTAAAATGATTCTGTTGCATTACAAGTGATAACTCTGGAAGGGGGCCTGAATTGTAGGAAATGCAAATAAAAGCCAGGTTCTGATCTAACTTGTGTCTTACAGAGAGAAAAGAAAACTGTCACTGAGCTGCCAGGCTTAGACTTTAACATAGTCAATCAAGAAATAATAGACAAATCCCTGGGGAAACACATTACTCCCATTACCCTGAAATCCACAATCAAGAGCAACCCTTTGTACAGTGATATCCACGTGGATGATGACTGGGAGGAGAAGAAAAAGATCCCTTCCTGGACTGTACAAGACTACGACAGACAGTCACTGCACTCTAACTTGGCCAGCCACATAAAGGTAATTGGTGTGTTGAGTTTGAGCAAGTGAATTGCTGTGAGCTCTGTGGTGCATGCATAAACCACTTGCCACCCCGCTTAGACTTTTAAGTGGGATTACAGAAGTAAATATGGAAGTATTTTCTGGTACAGACATGACACTAACAGGAGTCTGATCAGGAAAGAAGTCTACATATCTGGCGAGACTCCATGAATTTAAATTTTACAGTACATGACCTCTGATTACAGAAACTCTTAAACCACAACACTGTACAACTCAGCTTCCCTGTTCCCACAGGGAAGAGCTACAAAGCTACAAATGTGGCAGTTAAATACCATATAGTCACTTTAATAACTGTTCATAGCAAAATTCTGTTATCAAATTACATATATTTTTCTCAGCTTCATCCACACTATACAGGATCCTGCCACCCTGTGGGTTGGCACAAATCACTTTTAGGATTACTTTTGGGTTTAGTTTTTTTCTTCCTTTTTTCCATTTTTTGAAAAGGGAGTCAGAACTGTGTTTCTACAATGACATCTCTTCTTGAGAACACAACATTGTTTGTTCTGGGTTTTTAAACACATTTCAATGGCTGGTGTCCTACTTTTGGACAAAAAGTGTGGTTTTAATTTTCCCCAGTGGAACATTTGCAGCATCTGGAAAGTAGCACAACCTACATTCAAGTGAAAGTGTCTTGCATATGTGTTGTGATGTCTTAAATTCATTAATCAGTATCTGATGATAGCCAAAATACTTCTGGGTATGTTCTAAAGAATTTCTGTGTAAAAGAGAAAATGATTTTTTTTTCTGATTTTTCTTCTAGGAAAATCCTAATGATCTACAGTTCTGGATGGGGGATATTTATACTCCTGGGTATGATACCTTGTTAAAAAAGAAAGAGAGAGAAAAAAAGCATTCAAAATATTGCCGAATCATTCTGCTCATGGTACTAGCCATTTGCATCCTAATTACTGTAATCACACTTAGTGTTTTACTTACTTAGCATAGCCAAATGATGATGGAAACTGTTTTCAATAAATATTTTTATTAAACTATCCTCTTCTCTGGTTTTATTTGAATTCCATTTTTTTTTTAAATCACAAACACAATTTATTTGACTTCACTTCTTCAAAACATTCCTGTACAGCCCAAGGAATTGACCCTGAAAAGAGACAAATATTCTGAGCATGGTAGAATATCTCCTTACAGGTATAATTCAAAAAGAAAACTCTATCTTTTTTAGTGCCTTCTTTGGACTAGTGATTTAGTCATTATGTGTGGTACATTACATGTTGTGTGTATGGACAACCAGCTGACTTCTAATAAACACCTATCATCCTCTTAGTCTTTTTATGATAGACATTTTTAGAATACAGAAAAACATTATAAAGCATCATTCAAGATATCACAGAGAATTATAAGCCAAAAATAAACGCATTACTTAGTGACTGAATGCATTGCTGCAATGATGCAGCATGTAGTAAAAGCTAGCCTAAATAAATAAATATTTTCTTATATTTGTCAGAGAAGAAAAAAAAAATTAGATCACTGAGTTTCACTGAAAAAAAATTCCCTGAGACCCGTGACAAAGTTCTTCCATCACTAGGTCATCTTCTTTCAACATGTAGCATTTTTTCTGTCACCCCAAAAGATGGAATGACAATTTTTTTTGTTTGTTTTTTTAACAAAATCTGGGGAGTACTATAGTATAAACTGGAATTAATGCACCTTAAAATTTTTAAATTTATATAACCAGGCTGTGAAAAAGGATTTTTGTCAATCGAAGGAACAAAATGAAATGTTTAGAGCACACAGACAGTTAAGTTAATACACCTCAGAATAATTCAGGAGAATCAAAACATGAGATGAAATGACAAAATAAAAAGTGAGTGAACAGGGAGACAATTTTAGTAATTATTTCTTTTCTGAAAAGATACTCTGGGTGCCACAAAACATTTGTACCTCTGTATTTGGTATTTAAGGATCTATGAATACTATTGAGATAATGATTTCCCTTTTGAAAGAGAATCTCACAGTTACACAGAAGTTACATAGTTGAGGTTATACCAGGTCTGCTTCTTGTCCCACAGAACGTGCTTTGGATTAGTCAGGAATAGAACTAAGGTAGAAGGTTTGTACTATCCCCTCTGAATTCTAGAACGTGCCCTACTTACAGCAGGTTTACAGTGCTTCAGCTCATGTCAAGATGAATTCATCTTCAGATAGGTGTATTTCACTCCTTCCTTCTCATCTAGTCCATGATTGATTCTTTTGTGTGCTGTGACTTCTTGGACCCTACTCTAGCTTATACTATAATTAGTTTGAAGATTCATCTTAAAAATTCAAGCTAAAAAACCTTACTATTTCAATCTGGTGTGTAGACAACAGCAAAACAGTGGCAACATTTAAATGCATATGCATTAAATTAGTATCCCTGTTACAAAATTTGCCATTGCTGTAAATATACAAGGGAACTCAGTCTTCCTGCAGTTTCAGTGCAGATGGGAGCTCTTGTCTGAAAGATCAGGCCCATTCAGTTTACGAAAGTAAGAGCTTGGGAGTATTTTACAAGACTAACAGCTGACATTATGAAGTAACTACTCACATTAAACCAACAATACTTGACGTTTTTCCAGCTCAAGTACATTTGCTTTAAGTGCATTGAATATAGTGCAGAGACGTACTTTTGTAAATTACTGAGGCCTGCAGGCTGGAAGCCTAAGAGCAAAGAGCTCTGTCATTTCCAGGAAAACAGCCAATAATGCGAGTTTCTCAACTGCATTACTCTGCGAAGGCTTAGCTGAAAGGATAAAGCCGTTTTCTCCACAAGTTTTCTACGGGCTGTTTTAGTCCTATTTCACTGCTGTCACCTAGCGGAGAAACAGCAAAGAGGAAAAACGTGTCAGGTGCGAAGATGCCGGTTTGGAGTAATTTTATTTTTTTTATTTTTTTATTTTTTTTTTTTAATTGTCGTGTTCCTCTCGGATGCGGGGGAAGGGCCGCTGGACTTGTCTCGCTCTTCGGGCGCGGCGGCGATGCGGGCTCCTTTGGTGACCCCTCGCGGCGGAGCGCGGCGGGCGGAGAGACACCGCCGCTCCAGCGGGAAGGTCCCGGGAAGGGGCGCAGCCTGTGGAGTGCCGGCAGGGAACGGATGGCTGCTCCGTGCACGGCGGGTGCGTCTGCCCACCCGTGGAGGAAGGGGCTTGCTGCTGCGCTCGCGTGGGGAAACCCCGCGGTTTGCGTAAACGCGAACTGTGCTCTTGGTAATGGGAAAATAAACAGCACTTGAATACTTTGAGAGGAACCAACCAGCTCAACAGATTGCGAGACAAAGACTTCTCTTCAGGGGAGAGTGGTGGAGCCTCGGGATCCTTTGTGCCATGTGCTAACTCTAAAAACAATAAATTAGAAACCCCTCCGTTAACCATTTGATGCAGTTTACTTTACATATCACATAGAAAAAAAAATAAACTTTTGGTTGATAGACATTGCTGTGTGCTGTCTCCTTTGTCACATGAGTTTTTTTGGTTTTGTTGGTTTGGGTAGTTTGGGGTTCTTTTAATTCATTAGTGACAGAGACTGAAGAAGATAAGTCATCAGACAATATAATAAACTAGGATCAGTATTCGTGGTTGGAGAACAGAGTGCTTAGTGTATTCCAAAAGTTAAAAAACTATGAGAAAAGGAGACTCAGGGGAATATTGTCGCTCTCTATAGCTTTATGAAAAGAAGTTGTAGACATATGTGTGTCAGCCTCTTTTCCTAGATATCAAATGACAGAACAAAAGGAAATGGCCTCAAGTTGTACCAAGAAAGATTTGGAATAGATATTATAAAAAAAATTTTCACTGAAATGGTTGTCATGCACTGAAACAGGTTGCCCAGAAAAGTGATGGAGTCACCACCTATGGAAGTGATCGAGAAACTTATGGACATGGTTTGTGTGGACATGGTTTAGTGGCCATTACAGTGGTGCTCGTTTAAGAGTTGGCATAGATTATCTTAGAGCTGTTTTCCAACTTTAATCATTATATGATTCCATGAATGAAACAACTCTACTAGGTAAGTTTCCAGTAAGTAATCTCTGTGATCTTCATTCACTAGTCTCTTCCTACCCTAAGAGCACACATAGAACATAACATAACATAACATAACATAACATAACATAACATAACATAACATAACATAACATAACATAACATAACATAACATAACATAACATAATACTTTCACAGAATTACAGAATGTGCTGAGTTGGAAGGAGGCCATCAGGATCATCAGGATCATCAACTCCCGCTCCTGGCCCTGCACAGGACATCCCAAGAATCTCACCATGTTCCTGAGACTACTGTCCAGATGCTTCATGGATGCTGTGACC
This sequence comes from Chamaea fasciata, assembly GCF_029207755.1. NCBI lineage: Eukaryota > Metazoa > Chordata > Aves > Passeriformes > Sylviidae > Chamaea > Chamaea fasciata. Next base: position 54,665,556 of record NW_027094089.1, read on the forward strand.
AGCTTCCTGGGGAGCCAATTCCAGCACCCGATCACGCCCTGGGTGAAAACCTTTACCTTGCATCCAGCCTTGTAGCAATGTATTTGCATAACAGGCCATTCTGATGCACCCGCCAAACTGGTTGTGAGTAATATTATCAAACCACCTGCAGTTTTGCTGTTAGAGCTCTCAGGAATTGATCGAAGTTACTGAGAAAACAACAGGATCAAAAAAAAGAAGAGAGCCTGAGAAATTGTCTGCAAAAAATGTAAAACCTACATAGGGGAAGCACAACGTGAGGATGGATGCTTGACCAGTTAAGATGTGCTGAAGGTTGTGTGCCTGCCTCATGAAGAATCAGCTTAGCCAACCCAGAAATGCATGCCAATTTAGACAGTAGACCTAGAATCTATATATGCCATGTAATGTAAATCATAAACAGCTTCTGTTGGAATCATATTGATTCAATTATTCAGTAGCCCATTTCCCCCTTGCACAGCCCAAACCTTCCCTCACTCAGCTTCATTCCATTTCTTCAAGTCCTGTCACTGGTCCCAAGAGTGAAGGGGTTGGTGCCTGCTCCTCTGTTTCTCCCTGTGCGGATATTGAAGACCTGAGGTAGGTCTCCCCTCAGGTGCCTCCAGGCTGAACAGACCAAGTGACCTCAGCCCCCCTCATAAGTCTTCCCCTTCAGACCCTTGACCATCCTTACAGCCCTCCTTTGGATGCTTTCCAATAGCTTAATGTCTTTTTTGTATTGCGGCACCAAACTGCCCCCAGCACTCGAGGTGAGGCTGCCCCAGTGCAGAGCAGAGCAGAACAACCCCCTCCCTTGCCCGACTGTTCCTGATGCCTCCCAGGACAGGGTTGGCCCTCTTGGCTGGCCCTCTAGGCTGGCTCATGATCAATTTGCCCTCAACAAGGACCCCAGGTCCCTTTCCTGCCACCCTGTAGAAAACTTACCTTCAATAAGACTTTAAACAGATGCTTAAAGATAAGAAAGAAGTCAAGTTTGCATCAGAACATAAACAATCTTTGGCATGATTTTAAAATTTTTATTCCAGTAGTAATCAGCTCAAATAGCAGCAAAGATTCCTATGTAGTCAGTGAAAGATAACATACCACACTAAGCTGATACATCAATATCTTACCAGCACCTCTAAAAAGATGTAAGACAATGGTATAGCTCTGGTAGAAAAAATACCTTTCACTGGGAAAACTGGCATTTACAATACCATGCAGTAACTGCAGGAATTTGCTCCTATGGACTGCACAGCAGCAACCTGGAAGCAAGCAAGAGTTCTGCAGATTGTGCCCACTTATAATTGCACTGGCAATTTCCATATTTCACAAGTGATTTTAGAGAAATAGCCTTTTCTCCGGTAAACAAGTGTTAGCTTTTAAAACTACTTAATCGATTGAACTTTTTTACCAGCTTTCACTACAGCTACACCCCCAATTCACTAGAACATATTGGAAGATTCTGTTGAGGAAATTCTCAGCCTTTCCCTTCCTTTGTTTCATTCTTCTCATCCCAAAAATGTCCAGAAATATGCAACTACGTTCTCATGTTATTTGGTTTTGGCCTGTAAAGTTGCTGAAAACAAAGTCCTGCTTGGTTCTGGCAGTTCAACAGGCACAGTTTGGGAAAATTACATCTACCACTCCCCTTCAGTAAAGCACAGACCTGGTCCGTGAAAAGAATATCACAGGGCTTTTTGACTGAGCAGGGTACATGCTTTCATCTTCCAGCCTAAGTTTTTTTCCTTTCAATGCATCTATTACAGAAGGCAAGGTCTATAACAAAAAAAGGGGAGGGAAAGAGACAGTTCTGAATTTGCCATGAGTAAAATCAGCTGGTCACATCAGGATTTGAAAAAGAAAGAAACAATGTGAGTTGTGAGTTGTAATATACTATAAATATCTCTGGGTAGGGCAGAAGTTATTCCTTTATGATATTTTGGTGAGTGAATGGTGAATGAATAACCATAATAGCCAAATCTGTGTGGATGCTGTGCATCTCTAATATCTATCACTGAAAGATCAGGAAGGTCTGCCACAAACTTCCCTACCCAAGTCCCACTGATTAGTTCAAAGATATTTTGAAGCAGATCAGACTGCCAAATACACTCTAAGGATCTATTCTACATGGTTATGCTCCTTGAGTAATTCACTGTAATACATATTTATGGGGGATCTAATCAGCCAAAGGACAGCCATCCAGCTAAACAAATGCAATGCTTCTGTCAACTATTTTCTTAGGTGGTTTTACTGGTTAGAAGATGCATCCAGGTTTGAAAAGTTAGAGTAGCAGTTACTTGCTGTAAATAGTGACAGGCATAAGAAAAAGTGTATCATCTCTTTGTTGCACAAGGTAAATTTTAAAAGATTTTAGCACCTAGCATTTTAAGTGGATTGCACTATTTGATTTAACAACAGCACTTCCTCATATATAGTTTCCTTTGTGAATAATGCCTTTAGAATTATCTACTTTATTATCATTATTATTATTATTATTATTATTATTATTATTATTATTATTATTATTATTTAATATCTATCTATCTATCTATCTAATCTATCTATCTATCTATCTATCTATCTATCTATCTATCTATCTATCTATTTATCTATCTATCTATCTATCTATCTATCTATCTATCTATCTATCTTACTTTGTGGGCAGTTCTGCTGGGGCCTTACCTGCATGGCCATAACCTGTTTATTTGCAAAGCTGAACCTGATTATTTGCATTCTGGAGAAAAGTATTACTTATGCTGGAAAGGCTCCTGTGTCTGTGAGATCCTGCCTATATGGAAAGGATTTCTCTGTTCCAACTCTTATTTCCCATGATATACTCAAGACGCTGCTACACCCTTATTCAGGTACCTGGATTCATAGGTAGTAACATGACATGTGCCATGGTTCAATTAATTTTTCAGCAGCCTGGTGGCACTGCAAGCTCAGAGTTGTATGTAAAATTTGATAGGCCTGTGCCCACTTATAGCCCACTGTCTGAAAGGAGGACCACAGAACAATGGTAGAGAAAAATACGTTTCTTCATGTAAGAAGAAATATGTAACTCCATTAATCTAAATCTGTAAAAGATTAAACTTGCAAGATTTGGGATTTGTGGGAGAATTGTCTCCTCCCCTCCTCTGCAAAAAAAACCCCACATTCCAGGCAAATTTCTGCTGAAGGACAGATGTAGTTCAAGTTTGAATGGAGGTGGAGTTTGAATGAACATGTGCTTTAGGTAAGCAGTTTTTGACCAGATCCCTCTGTCCCTCTTCTTTTCTTCCTTTTGCAGCTGATTCTTGGTGAGCTTCTCCCTAGGAGCAGCCAGTCTGGTCAGTGGTGGCAGTGCATCCTGACAGGGAAACCTCTTCCTGACAGAGGTACTTGCCAGGATTTTCTAATCGTGGAAGCTCACTTTGTGAATCTTTGCAACTGGAAACTTGTTACAATGATCCTGATACGGCTAAATGCTGATCATTAGAGACACTGAATCCAAGAGTCAGAATATCCAGTTACAAATTACATATTGTTAAGGGTTCTTTTTCCTCACCAGACGTATTGTAAGTCATCTGGTCATGGAAAAAATGCTGGACACTCTCTCCTCTGATATACTACATTTTATTAAGGCAACCCAGCAACAAAAATCCTGCTCACAATTATATTTTCAATACATTATTGTAACCAGTTGGCAGGCAATTTTTAGTCTGAGAGAGAAGAATGGTTAATTTATGGCAGCATGTCTTGCCGTGTCATTTTCATGAGAACAAACAGATACTGAGTTGGTGTGCATTATTTTTTCCATCCATGTATTTAGCTTCACAGACAACCCAATATATGAAGCAGCCTTCCTGAAGTGGGCTTGCTTCTCTCTGGAGTTTCCGCTGTGTTGATGGTGTCCTTTTGGGAAATTCTCCAGTAGGCCACTCTCAGCTCAGAAATCAATTTGCTGCAGCTGCTGTAGTAAATGAAGCTCTTGTAGCTGTAAGTGAGTTCATCTCTGAGAATTCTTGTTGTCTGTGGTAAGGTTAGTCCTCTTGGACGAAGTGTTGTGTAGTTAAGGTGGAAGGCAGAAAGTTTAATGGCAGCACAGTTATTGTTCAACACACAGCACAAATCTACTGAGTATTGGGCTTATTTGGTTCAAATTTGGCAGACTGCTGTTTTTAATACCTGTGTGTGTGTGTGCCTGTCCAGCCTTTAAAGCTCTAGGCTTTTCTCTAGGCACAACTGAATACTGAAAACACACATATAAGCATGCATGCTGAAGTAGTTTTTTGTTCAGCTGTCTGGGTCTCTCTTCTAAATATCTTGGTACTTTCTCAGAAAGGGAAGTGATAAAGATAGTGGAAATAACAGGGGATGGTTTTGTTGTGGGAGGTGTTTGCTTTTGTTCAAAGTCTGATTCTTCTTTTCTATACCCACAGATGCTCGTTTATTTTCTGAACTGTAAGAATGATAATGTTTCAAAGCTGCTTGGGATATAAAGTAATCTGGATACAGAAGCCATTAGTGAATAATGTTCTATGTGTGATTAGCTCTGCTGGTGAATTGCTAAAGGAGAGACTGTGTGCCTCATAAAAGTAGCTCTTAGGCTAAAATGAGCACAGGGCATTCAATCTTCATATCTGCATTAGTTCTCTGGCTTTTTAATGAGCAATGCCATAAATATTGTCTCAGCTCATTGAGATGTCAGCTGAACCAAGTGTTAGTAAACTGGCACGTGGATAATTTGCATAGTTGAGGGCCTAAATTTTTATTTTTACTTTCATTTTTTAATGTCTGTTTCTTAATATTAACTGCATCAAGTTTCAGGATCATTTGCCGGGAAAAAAAATTCAAGTAAGGAATCTGGAAGCTCTATTTTGTCTGAAATGGTCTGTATTGCTCTAAAGGTCTGACAAGTTTTTGCACCCCATAAACACTTCTGAAATGCCTGCAATATTAAGTTACCATATAGCACAGTTTATAGACACTGTTTAAAAATAGAATAATGAGAAATGGAATGGAAAGCCTCCTAATTTGTTAAGATTAAGCTGAGGATAAAGAGAAAGCTATGACATTAAATCAGGCTTTGTCCCAGATTGAAACGTGACATAGAAAGTATACTTAGGACAAGAATAAATCCTGGGCAAGGCATTTAGAATTGAATGAGTCGATTCAACAAATCTGTCTTTTTACATATGGATTACAATATTAAATATTAGAAATAATGAAGTTGGAAGTATAAGTTTATGCAAAGCTCAAAGCTAGAGAAAAATGGGTTCTTCAGACAAATGGAGCAGAGATACTGTTTGCAGCCTGGAAGGCAGTGTGTTAAACTAGCAAGTTGTTGCATCCTGAGGCAGTAGAAAACAAGTGAGTAAAAGGGTTTACAGCAGTAATGTTGTATGGAAATGAATGTTGCAATACACTGCAAACTGCCAAGGGAGAGAAGAATTCACCAACGGCCTAAATGCATATCTGACCTTGAAGTGAGAAATCAGCTTCTTTGAGTGTTTTTTGACAAAAATAAAGACATTTGATGGTAGGATGTGTGTAGTGAAGTCTATTGAATTTTACCTTAGTGACTACATTTAAGAGTATGTGCCTTGGTCTGATACTTCTCCCAGTGCTGTGTCCATACCCCAATGACGAGAGAGGAGTCCGTGACCTTGTTTTCAGAAGGCAATTCTACCATCAGAAAGTCTGCTTCCATTTCAAGCGAGATCTCCTTCCTTTATGATGGATCATTCCCTGAACCCCTGAGTTTGGACACAACAATTGTGATGATGGCTCAGTCAGATGCTGCCAAGGTGCCTGACCTTCCTCTCTCTGCATCCTGGCAGCAAGCAGCTATCACTGACCTTTCCATTTGTTTGACATCTGTAACATTTCTTGGATCCTCAGTTGTAGACCTCTTGCTCCAGGCATGCTCTTCAGTGTATTTTCAATCCTGAATTATGAGAGGTCTGTAAAGCTGCATTTCTCATGCAGCTTTGAGCTGGCTCTGTCGAGGGCATGTAGGGGTGTGGGCACCCTTCCTGTCAGACAGGCAGCTCAGACAAGGGCTGGACACTGAAGCAGCTCAGCAGGCTCTACTGGCTGCCTGGGGAGTGGAGCAGCCCTGCAGTTGGGGTAAACTAGGCAGGCAGCACTGGTCATCTCTGCTGGCTCCCACTGAAACTTCTTGTGGGATCACTTTACTCTGGAGAGATGACCCCGTCTTTTAAAGAAAAAGATCCTCCCCACTTTCTCCTCTGCAAATGTCATAACATGTTATGACTGGAGGCTGAATGCTTGCTGAAAATAAAAGTTCTTTTTTCTGTTGTTTTCTTAATCCATTTTAACTTCATTATTCAGCATGGTGACATGGGCCATAAATTTGAGATAGAGTGACAGCACACTAAAACAAAAATTATAGGTATTTCTGTGAATTGTCAGGAGTTGCTTAGTGTCCAAAATCAGTTTCAAACCTAGTAATTAAGTAAACGGCTGATGTATGCTTATGAAGTGTTAAAGAACAAGCTGTTACTGATGATTTCAGCAGAATCAATTGGAGAAACCTGTTGATCAGTGAGATGATGAGAAAGACATCCATTATAAAGTTCTGCAAACTAAAGAGACTTAAATTCTGTCACTAGTAGTACAGTGGTTTACTACACTTGATTGACAAGTACTAAAGTCCAGGGGCCTTCCCTGCCTTCTCTCTATTGGAAGATGTGCTTCCAGCACATCTATACCTTTAAAACTTGGTAACGGTAAGGGGCATGTCTTAAGGATTCATTCTAATGAATCTGAATAATATCCTCTTCAAAAAAAGGTTCCATGGCTTAGGATTTTTTAATTTTTTCCTTTCATACACAGCATTCAGAGAGGATGTCAGGATGCCTTGGAAGTTGTTTTTTGTAACATCAGCAGTGCTGTTAGACAAATCCTCCTTTTACAGTATAGTTATGAGATTCTATTCAAGTTTCTTTTCTGACACAAATTTAGCTCCTGCTGATCCATCCTTGTTATATCTGTATATACCAACATCATATTTGATTATCTGACATAGTTCAGGTTTATGGAGCCAGCTACATCCATGGCTTCCTTCTTGCCATTTTTCACTGAGCTTCAGAATAAATCAGTGTATTTTTGCAGCTCCCTCTGACATAATTTTAAGTGCCCCACAGGTGATGCAATATTCTCTGGAGTCTGGCTTGCCACACTGAGCTATCTCAGCCAGTTCATACCATGTGCAGGAAAGCTGCATGAGCACCTGCATCAGAGTCATGCTTTGCACTGGGGCCAGGGACCTCAAAAAGTGGCCATTATACATTTAAATAAACAGACTTCAAAATGAATGAGTAAAGACTGATGAAAACATGTAGACTCTTAACTATGATGCTCTCAGAGGCAGGATGCAGAAGACCAGGCGCTGTTAACAGTCCTGGACTGCTTTAAGAAGTGGGAAGCTGAGAATTCCTGGGGAGTTGGTGGCTGTCACTAAACCACAACCCAGTTCCTGGGTGAGCAGATCCTACTTCTGAGGAGTTTCAGGAGCTGTGAGCTGCCTGGCACAGAGACACTGCCTAAATTATCACCACGCTGCTTCTGAAAAAAAGCAGTAGCTGGTTTATACTAAAAAAAAAAAAAAAATAAATATATATATCCTTACTTTCTGTACAGAGGTGAATAATTTTGATACATCTTGCATACAATTTCTTCAATGTGGTAGTGTTAAGACACAAAATTACTTACTATCTCTTTCAGAAAAAGAAAGTGAAGAAAGTTCTCAGTAAGCGTTGCTCATAAACAAGAATTTTGTTCTATTTTAATCATGCTGGCAGAATATGCCCAAACCCTAGATATTTCTAGCAAGTAGATGGCTTTGACTTTTAACCTAGTTCTGTCTTCTAAGTTCTCCTGTTTTGGAGTTTCAAATGAAATGAAAAGAAAGAAAAAAAAACCAAGCTGGTTTTATAAGGTTAATGACCATAACTATTATGCAATATAATTGCAGGGTTGGGGTCTAGTTTACAAACACTTCTTTTCTTCAGACAGTATTAACACATCAAAGCAGTCTAAAAGATCTATTATGAAAGTACATTTTTTAAATGATGTAACATAAATTTGCTTTCCACTTAGTGGAACCTCTCCATCTACAGCTAGAATGCTCATACAATGATTTAGATTAAAAAAAAAAAAAAGTGAGATCTATTCCGTTGATGAAAAAAAATACTGGCAAAACAGCGAAGATAAGTGTGATTACTGCTGTATTGTCTAATGCCTTAAAATTTATTAAATTACGTTTAAAAACTTACATTTTTCTTCAAAGTTTAATTTGACACTTTTTTGGAAGTAGAAATAACTAATGAACCAGGAAGAAAAATGCTTATCATTAATTTTGGAGGCTTGAACTTTGATAATATCTTTCCATTATTTTTATTTAAAAAGCGCCAAAAAACCCCATCAGCAAAATAATTTAACTATGCTATTGTTAATTGAACTCTGTTTTGGTATGAAATGCACCCTGGAAAAACTTACTGCTAATACAAGCTACAAATAAAAACCGAATGCTTTTCTCCTAAGACAAAATAACATTGCACCCTGGAAATAAAATTAAAAAAACAAAAAACAAAAAAAAACCAAGTTTTTTTGGTGGCTTTACTCTGTGAAGTCGCTGTTAAAATGCATTATTGCCATCATCACACTTGTGACCCAGATAGAAAAATGGCATTCAAGGAAGATAACTTTTTAGAAATAATTCAATGCTACAAGTGTACCAGCAAATGCTTGCTAAGAAATCACAACAAGGACATTTAATTGCACAGGCTTAGACAGTGGTGTGCACAGCATTGACATGGCAGAAAATCCCACTGTCTGTCAAGGCAATAGAGGCCCCATATACAAACCTCAGCAGAAATATTTGGAAAAATTCATCCAAGTTCAGGAGAGTTTAGAACAGCTGTGGAGGTGTGCAGTGCAACTAGAAGGAGAAACTGAAGTCACTTAAACAGAGAGCAGATGGAAGTTCCTGATCAGGCCTATGGTAGAAGGCCTTTAAAGAAAAGGCATCAAATTTTCCTGCTCTAATTTTGAGCGCAGTGCTCAAAAATCCAGAATTTTTAAGTGACTGAACCTGCATCATCTTCAAGAAATGCTGATTTAATTCTGTAAAGCATGTTGAAGCCTCAGAACATGTTTTTTTGTCAAAAATGGAGATGGGCCAAGCACAGCCTCCTATGCTCAGAAAAGCCCCAAGTTCAGGAGAACTTTCTACTCTCAGCTCTTGTTAGACTTTTACATAACAGGAAATTGCTGGATTTGCTTCAGGTTATTCTCTCTGGAAGCCATAGTGTCCTGGGTTGAAGTATATTTTATCACCATCTTCATGAAATGTTGAAACCAGGTGAGGCAGTGCTCCCTGCCTCCTCCACTCTGGCTTATCTTCTGTTAATGGGCCCATCAAGACCTTTGCCACACGACTCACAGATAACCCCCTCCTGGACTATCTCCTGTTAATGGGCCCATCAGGCCTTATCACATGACTCACCATCCCATTGTGAGATGCTCCGCCCAGAGGGAGGAACCAAGCATTCCAGCCTGGATATAAGCTCAGACTCTGAACACCAGAGGGACGCTTACCCACTGGATTCCCAGAGGACCCGAGCTACCTGACCTTTCTACAGGATCACTGCCTCAGGAAGACCACCTCATCTGGACTGCTTCCATCACTGTGCTCAGGTTGTATGCTGACTCTGTCAGTGGTCTTTTGTATTATTGCATCTATTTTATTTTACTTTCTTTCCTTTTCTTCCTATTAAATTGTATCTCTGACTTGGAGCCTCTCATTTGTTTTGCTTTCAAACTGCTGCACATAGTTAAGCAAATAATGGGATTTTAAAAACAAAAATTTAAACTTTAAACCAGTTCCTATTTTTTTTTTTTTGTAGAACTTCACCAAACTTGCTATTATGAGAGGTGACTTCTGGTTTTACAGCAGCAACCCAGTTCTCCAAGCATCCTAGACTTCACCTTTGCAATATCTAAATTCCCTAAGGGTTCTCACTGATGTGTTCCTGCCATATTCTATACAGAATTGTTATGTCTTTGGCGCTAACTGTGTTATCAACCAGTTCAAAAATAATCTCCTCAGTTAAAATTAATGAAAAATATGATGGCATTTTAAAGGAAAGATATAATGAGTGCTCACATATCTGCCCTCTGACCTGCTCAGCATCACTGCTTTTTCTGTATCTACTCAAGAAGTTCTTCTCACCTCTGATTCCTACTGTTATCCTACATAATTTTAGTCTCTGGATACTTTATTAAGTTTTCAGCCTTGATTCCAGTACTTATTTTTCACATTCTGCATTCTTCCTTCTTTCATTTAAGGCACTAAAAAATGTAAAATTAAGTCAGGTTGGTTCAGTTGTTGCACTTACCTCTGTAAATGCACACAACAAGAATTTTTTTATCTTAGTGCTGACACTGTTTCTTTGAGAAACCACTTCTTCGGTTCCTTTAAAACCCAAGGGATTTTTGAATGGCAGTGCTCTAAACTTACTCATACCTACCCATTCTGTAATGTATTGTTCTGCTGAAAACTGGTGTCAGTGGTGAGCTCTCTTCTAAGAATATGCCCCCATGCTAGTCTCAGCTTCATTGAAAATGAGGCATTGAAAAGGAGACTCTTTTCTTGTGTTGGATCTGTCAGCTACTGTTTAAGCATAAAGCAGCATGCTGAGCACGCTTCAGTGTGAAAAGGCTCTGAAATACAACACTGAAAACAGAAGAGATGAATCATTGACTGTATTGAAGGTGGAGATAAGACTTTTTTCCCATGTCCCTAGTTTAAAAGAGTGGAGCTAAATAAATGGAAGAGAATGGCAGATTTTGGATCTTCAATAAAATCTATAATTTCCTGCCTGACACTGCACGAGACAGATAAGGCATATTCTGACTCCCCTCTGCTCAGGAAATCATGCTTTGGGGAAAGATAAGAATATAAGAAGAGTTAAGGTCTGAACATTTACATCAGAATAAGGAGGTCAATCTGCAGAAAATGCTCTCCAGCAAATGAATTCTGCAGCCTTATGCTGTTGGGAAATGCTTATTTCAGGACAGTAGCAAGAATCTTGATGTGTACTTGACAGAGAAAAGTACTTATAAGCTGTATTTACCAAATATCACCATATTATTGTAATAGCACATTAATCAACTTTTGTACCATGGCAGAAGAGAAATGCTGCAAATGACAGGGCATGGTTTTATTGGATATACTCTTATGTTGCACTAGCTGCTGAATACTGTTTAAAATATTATTGAGAGAAAATAATAATTTAGCTAAAAAATATAAGTTCTAGTGTTAAAATTTCTAGTGGTGCTTACTTGAATAAAAGGAGCCAGAAACAAGGATTAGTGACATACACACAGCAAGGACAAAGAAATGCTGATTCCTTGCTTTCTGTTTACAATTACTGGTGAAATAAAGACAAATATAGGCTTGAACCACTAATTTAATATAAAAATATCTTCAGGTAATGACATCAAACGTTGCTCATTGTCCATGTCCCAGGAATAGGGAGGAATGGGGTCGTCTCCCCTCCTCAAATGTTTTTGTATTGTGCTGCACAGCTATGCCTTCAGGTCTATCTCCAGCCTTTCAAAGTTTGGTTTAGTTGGTTGCTGGCTTTTCCTTTCCTTCCCTCCTGCTTTATAAAAGATTGTAGTGAGAAAAATGATAAAGAGTAAGTTTTGTTGGCCACAGCAACCAGTCTTACCAGTCCAGCCAAAACAATCAATGCATGCCCTCCTGCTAAACTCTTGGTGGCTGTTTCCTTTAGGTGACATGATGATATCTCTCCATATCAGTCCTGCTTGTTTCAGCCATGCGGAAAGAACTATACATAGTGGAAGAGGTGGAATATACTACCTGAGGAATTCCTAGGTCCTTCATGTATTAATTAAGAATAATCAGCAATTTATCCTCCTTGCCAGAGGGGAACTTTCATGTCTTTGTCCAAAGAGCACTCAGCAGATCTCAACAGCCTCTTCTTCTATGGCTGCTACATATACCATAGCAACTTGGAGGCACAAGGCATATAAAATTGTTCCCTAATATAGGTGAAATGAAAATTCATCAGGATCAACCTGTGGTCATCAACCTGGCATCTTCCAGCCTGGAAGGATGGGTTCCCATGTGGGACAGGAGTCTGACTAACTAGCCTACCTTTAAAATCCAAAGCCATTTTTCCTTTAGGTAGATTTTACACATACACAGTTCTTGGAGACAACTGTAGTCAGGATAATACAAAAGAAAGTAAGACACATATGCTTATTTTATCATCAGAGAAATTCATCAGAGAAATTCATCTGTATTTGTCTTATGATCATCTGAAATTTCAGAAACTTACCAAAGAGAAAATTTCTCAAAGAAACTTGTGGAATGAGACTGAAAATCTGTAAATTTTCTGCTCTTACCTCTATCTGCACTCTTACCTAATAGCTACAATCTAAATTTATAAACAATCCTGCGTCCTGGATATTTTCTGCAATTTGTTACATGCTTATGCTCATTAGTGTTGTAAATGCCAGTTCCCTAACAAGCAAACTTTTCCTTTGCAAATGTTGCATGAGATACAAGTAGCTAAGCAAGAAGTGGGATTTTGCAAAGCAAGTTTGCCAGTCTTCATGCTTGATGTCGTTGCACTGAGAACATTACGTTGCTAAATGCATATGAGTAGCAAATTGAATTTCATAATTTCTTTCTTCACTGTAGCCACTATTTATTGTAAAAATATATTCAACTGGTAAACTGTATTTTGAGCTACATTTAAATGTGTTTAGGTATAGGAAAATTATAAACTTTCTTATTAAAAAAAAAAAAAAGTTAAAATGGACATAATTTCAAGCACTTTAGTTCCATAATCACAACAAGCTTAATTCCCACGTTAGTGATTCAGGGATAGTGCTTTTAAATGCAAACCTGTAGTTTTACCTTGTAGCATCTCTTAAAATATAGCCATTCTTAAGAAAAATACTGCGGTGCTGTTGTTTATTTTATGTACAAACTAAACCTTTTATAATTTTTGCTTTGAGACTTCTAGTTTAATTGTCCTAGTTCTACTAGGATAGATTCCATGCTAAAAAGAATATATTCTGTTGAATTTGGGCCACCATGTACTGGGTAACTGAGTAGGGAAAATATAACACAAGCTGCTCAGTGAATAAGGGAAATGATAGAATGGAAAGCAGGGATGATTTTTTTTCAGCTGTGAGGTTCTTGTCAGCCAAGTGAAGGTTTCCAAAATTACTAATCAAATCTCCTATTTGTATTACAAGTAAACAATGCTAGCAAAAATTATGATGTATATATTTTATATGATGTATTTTTAAAACAGAGCAAACAGAGCAATTTTTTGTAGAAATTTGTTGAAAGAATTTGTGGCTGATATTTCATGCACAAATTTTTTATGCACAGAAATATCATATATTTGAAATCTAAAAACTGTTTCCTTTCAATTGTTTTAATTTTTTAAAATTTTTGAATGCAATCATAGGAAGATAAAATAAAAAATCCAATTTTTTCCTTGGGAAATCCCTTATGCCTCTTAGAAGATTTTTGTTTGTTTGTTTGTTTGTGTTTCTCCTCAAAATTTTAGATTCTCTGAACCAAATACTTTATACAAATTAGTTATTACTTTTGACAAAGATATAATTATTTAGGGAAAACTTCTGCTGTCAAGAGACATCTACTCTTTGTACAATGTATTGCAGCTACATAGGGCAGAAACAGGCAGGTAAAACAATTTTTTCAAAACTGTGATTGCATTTTCAGCAAATAAATCAGAAAGCAAGTAGAGAATCTGCTTCTTTTAAAGTATCTTTCTAATAAAGCTATAAAATAAAACAGTGTAATAATAATTTGGTCCTGAAGACATTATGTGATGGTTTGAATTACTGTGAAATGCTGCCAGAAACCATCTGACTGCAACCACGGTATGGTTTCACAAGGTGGCACAACTACGTTTCATATTGTGCATTTCCTCAACCAACCCAGCCTCAATCAGGCTCCCAGCATAGCTCTGAAAGAACCTACCTGTATTCAATCAAAAAAGCATAAGAAACAAGATTCCAGGGACATTCTAAGGCTTGTTGAAATCAATAAGCAGCTTTCCAATGTCTTTGATAGGAATTTAATATTTTATCCATGGCATGTTTAAACTCCCCTGCCAGGCTTTCTAATCCTGTGTGTGATTAGCTACAGCAGACAACATATTAAACTTCTCAAGAAGAATAATCTCTTAATGCTTAGTCCTCATCTGGCTTTTTAGAAATCCTAGTATGATTATTAATACACTAATCTAGTAATAAGAACAAGAAGCTGACACATGAAAAATCCTACCAAATTCAATGGGATGGCTTCTACATAGATTCAGAATACTGACAGACTGAAAGAGTGGATTCTAATTAAAATTCATGATATTTTGCTCTCTTAATGTTAAGTATGATTCTTTATATTCTTAATTCAGACTTCGGAAATTTGTCTCTAGGATCAAGAAGGAAAAGTGACAAAACATACAAAAGAAATTTTTTCCTGGGTTTACATAACAATTGCAAAATAATGTTATTGCAATGTTAAATGAAGAGGGTGAATCTTGTAAGTATCATTATTTGTCCTTCATCGAGACATTTCAGGTCACAGACTAGAAGGACATTCCATTAGGTGACTGATGTCAAAACTGTGTAAGTCATATTTGAGTAAAATTCCTACTTGGAATTTTAAAACTGGGAAAAAATGTTGTTTGTTTTCAGCTTGTTTATAACCTCTTCAACAGTTCTTAAGAAAGGATTACATAAATGCATGAAACCAACATGCCTAGGATTAGACTTCTGATCATACAGTTCTCTCCTAGTTTTTACTTTTAAGATGTCACACAGTTCATTGGCACTGGATGTTGGAAGAGGGGATGTGTATGTGTTTATTGTAACTTTTGTTTTAGTTGGTTTATAATGAAAGACAACCAATCAGTTCTTCCCCTGGGAGCAATAGCTGTTCATGTCTCTAAACATCCTGCTATTTCTTTTCAAGAGTTTTCTTTTGAGTAGATTTTTTTTTGAAACTTAATTTAAATTTTTATTTACTTTGCCAGATTTTTCTTTTCAAAATGCTGGAGCAGTTTTAAAGCAGTGACCTCTACCTTCCCCAAACTGCACAACAAAGTACGTCACACAGTTTCCTGGCCTAAATTGCTGCAGTCTGCAGATTAACCAGTAAGGTATTTGTGTACATAGGATACTGCTATAGTTATTAGAAATTAATCTTCTAATTCACCTTCCTCTGTTTCCTAGGTGAAAAAAGAAAAAAGACCTCTTGTGACCAGGTTAATCAAATGGTGCTATTACCTTTGGTAGTGAAACAATTGGTAAAAGCTATTACAACTAAAACTTTTCCAGTCTTATGAACACATTTTACAATTTTGAACGAAAACACTACACAGTTTATTTTTCTACTGCAGATATTGCAGGGAGGTTCCGTTAAGCAGGAAAGGTTTTTAGTTTCAATCTTGATCTTCCTCCATACAGGCTGTTCTCAGAGTGCATGGAGAATGTGTTTAATGAGGTCTTTAAAAGAAAAATTTTCTGTTGTGCTCCATACAGCTGTAGCTACCTCTACCAGGATTGACGTACAGTGGATTTCTAAGCATCTGGAGACACACCACCTTGCTGACTTTCTTTCAAATGGCAACTTCGCTGACTTTCTTTTAATACTTTCATCTCTTATTGGAGTAGTAGTTGTAGTAGTAGTAGAAAGTAGAATAGATGTGTGACAAAAATGTTAAGACAAATCTGTTTAAACCACTTGAGACTATGTCCTCCATTCCAGTCCATGGCTATGAGGGTACCCGAGAAGGAAAAGAGTAAACGCTGCTGTCCACCACTTAGAACATTTTTGTGTATCCCATAGAGAGGTGGGAGCTATGTATGGAGGTCTTCTATTCATAAAAGAGAGTGATTTTGTCTCATTTATTTCTCTTTTTAAAAAAGAGGGAAAACAACTACAAAGTACAGACAAGATAAACAATTTGAAATACAAGTAAAATAAAGCAGGTTAAATAAATTTTCGTAGAAATTACTCATACTTTTCTGTAATCATATTTTTTCACAAATAACAGAGAAAATGTTAATTCTAAATGGATTTTCAGAAGTACAGATTTCCCAGCATAGTGTATCATATTATTTAAATTTTGTTTTTATTTTATTTGAGTATAAAGTTCTGCAATTGTCTTTAATTAAATTGCAGACAGTGTAGTTTGTTCGCTTTCCCCAAATGAAAGATCAGTTTAGTAATAGCTGATGTAAAATCATCTTGAATCTAAAATTTTAATTACTGATGGATTTTCAGAATTGCAAATTAAGCCTAGCAGATACAAAGGTTTTGTTTTTTGTAATACCAGTTGCACTTCACTGATCTCGGTCTGGAACAGGACTGAATATATGAGCATCAGAGTTGGCTCTGTGGACAGGAGTGAAGGAAGAAGATATTGCAGTTGGTCTCCTGCTGCACTAGCCGTAATTTCTCTGCAAGGAAATTCTGTAAGACTGTGTTGGACGTTAGGTTTATTCTTTTTGTTTCTTTCTCTCATGGAATTTTGTCCCATCTGTTGCTAAGAAACAATAACTACCGATATTTAAGAGAAAAAAAGATGAGGCTGGGAGGAGGAGGGGGAAGGGTGCAGCAGGTTACTCTCTTTACCTGGGTAGTTTTCTCTCTGGAAGGGCAAAGATACCACAGTGAGGGGCTGGGCTCGGCTCCTCTCCCTCTCTCGATGTCGAAGGGGAGAGAGCCTGCGGTCACTCGAGGGAGAATTCGCCACCACTGCCAGGCTCCGTCTCCTGCTACCTTCCCCTACCGTGAGCGAGCTCCGCTCGTGGGAGCGGCCGCTGCGGCGGGACCTGGTTAACAGCCTACCTGGACAAAAAAAAGGACCCTTTCACCAACGCCCGGGTGCCTCAGGGGACACCCCGGGACCCCCGAGCCTCTCCCCCCATCCGTGCTTCCTGTGGCACTGGCAGGTAGGATTCACTTCCCGAGTGCTACTTCACAGCAGGCAGGAAAAGGGTTTGCATGAGATATTCAGCCTTAACTCCACCCTAACCAGTTTCACTTTGGACCCCCAGGAAGTCTGATATTCTTTAAAGAAATTGCACCTGCCTTGTATAAATAGCGATACTGAGCTATGCTGATCGAGAGTTTCCACAGGTACAGGGAGGGTGCTGCCAACTGGGAAGTCACTTTTCCTGGTCCCACTAAAACCCACCTCTTGCCAGGGAGACTGGCAAGAAGGGGAGAAAAAGCCAACCAATTTCCTTAGAGCTGCTTTGTTCATCTTTTTGTTGTCGCTGCCGTTGTTGTGGTTTGTTTGCCTTGTTACACATATAGATACTAGTAAAGAACTGTTATTTCTTTTCCCATACCTGCCTGAAAGCCCCTGAATTTCAAAGTTACAATAGTTCAGAGGGAAGGCGGCCTTTTTTTTTTTTTCTTTTTTTTTTTTTTTTCTTTTTTTTTTTTTTTTTTCTTTTTTTCCCGAGGGAGGTTCCCGCCTTCCTTGGCAGACACATGTTTTTCAAACTGAGACAGGCCATAAGGACATAAGGAGCAGATCTCTTTTGAAAGAAAGGGATATATTTATCCAAGATTTGGCTGGGTTCAGTGCCCAGTAAAATAAACAGAAAAGGCTTTATCCATATTCAGTCAGGTATCTGTGAGGGTTAATAGACTGGGCATATATTCCGAAATAGAATGGTACACAGAAATGCAAATGTTTGTAGAGCCAGATGTTGCAATAAAGCAAACACAATGTAAAAAAGCAAACTCAGCCATAAACCCTGAGAAGTTTTGGAACATAAGAATAAAGACAAAGACTAAAGACTATTTATTTGTTAAGATTTCATTAACGCATATGATTACCCAGGTGTATCAATGAATATGCCTACAAAAATGTTATAGGATGGTTGGCAGTTACAACTACTGCTCTGTAAATGATGTCTGTATGCCTCCCTAATGAAACCAAATGCCCAAGGGGAATTTCAATCTTAAGAGTTCCTGTAAGTTTGCTCTACAAAAACAGTTGATATCTCTTTATCTTTTGCAGGTTGCTGTGCTAGCTCTGATATGAGCTAAATTTGTGGGGTGGGCACATTATTTTTCAACACTTAGAATTAAATGCTCTATTTTTTTTTAATGTTGCACACTTAAAAGGGAGTTATTAGATGATTTGTGGTGATATTTTAAGAATAGTGAAAAAACAGTGAAGAAACTTTGGGTTTGGATTTGAACACTGCCACCCTACTGCGTATTTTTCAGATTTGTCTGATTAGTGATATCAGGTATCTCCAGTCCTCTCAAAAATTCATATATTCCAGTTATAATTTTCTCCTTTCTTGCATCAAGCTTAACCACTTGCCACCCCTTTTTTGCGGCTTTTATTTTTGGTTTTGAAAATGGCATTCACTGCCATTATTCTTTCTTAACTTCTTAATGGAACACTTAAAGGGCAGACAGATTTAGGCAATGCTTTCCACCTATGACTGCTATGAAAATAATATATATGGTGTTTTAGATGCCCTTTCCATGATTTTTAAAGGCATTCTGAACACACATAGGACGGTTATTGTTAACCACTAGATGCCACCATTGATCCTATAAAAGTTGTCCAGTCTATGTCTGGGTACAGTAAATCTCACAAACCTTCAACAGATTTCTCTGCAGTGTTTCAAAATAGTGGAATAGCATTGAACTAAAAATATGAATGCATATAGATACCCACCTTATATTCAAGTTATTTATAGATTATTTTGGGTGTCCTTAGGGTACACCTTGGGGGTCCATTTTCAATTTAGAAGTGTGTAAAGGGTTTTATAGTCACCTCTCATGGGTTTACCTGCTCTTTTTGTGACAAAAAATAAGAGCTGTCAGATCTGAGGAGCTGGTGCAACTGATACTGACTGGAGCCATTTCAGTATATGCATAAGCAAGGGAAGTGACTTAGTGTCATACATTGTAGGTCTGCAACCCCAGAGCAGTAAGACGTCTGAAAATTTAGGACACCATTATGATGGGGCTGTGTAGGTCCCAAGGAGCCCTTACTACTGGAGGCTGTACTGCACATGACTCACCATGGCCCAGCAACTCCCAGCTGTTTGCAAGGAGCTGGGGAGAAGGGATGGGAGGTAGTATTTTAAAATGTAAGGCTTATACAAAAAGCTGAGACACTCATAACACTGGTAATTCCCAATGCTGTTGTAAAACTTTCCTGGAGGACATCCTTTCCACTTAGCTTGTCTGTTACTTGCTTGGGGAAGACAGACCCAGGATCTGCTGCTACCTCGTTGCTCACACAACACCTCAGTCCTGGAGAAGGCATATGGTTTGTTTCCTGAGCTTGATGCTTCCACATCGCAAAAACACAAAGAGCACACAGCCTGCTCACTGCATGTGGTGTCGTCATATGGAAAAACTGCAAATTACTTCAGTAAGTAACCTCTTCACAGCTAAAGACTACACAGAGTAGACTTGCTTTGCTATCTGTATTTTTCCAAAAAGGCTTGAAATTTTTCTCTCACTAATCGCGTACTTTTGCTAACACCAGCCTCGATACTCCTCCTCCCATCTTGACAACGTGTTTGACAATTGATGAAGTCACAAGAAGTAATAGACAATGCCACAGATTCGCCACAAAATAGGTGGCTTTGCTGAAAATTATTAAATATCTGCTACTGGATCTGTTATATCGATGTATTTCAGTGAAAATACAGATGGATGTGAGGACCAATTTATGGCTTTTGTGGGAGATAGACATCTTGCACAGTTCAATAAGGGATACATATAAATATGGAGGATATGCAGGCAATCTCAAACTTCACAGATTAAGCTGTCCCTACAAGCACAGTGTCCCGAACGTTTAATTCCTGCTGTCAGTCATCCTGGACTGTGGATAGTGCTTTTACCAAGAAGTTGTCCAGAGGTCAGGAGGATGAGGAAGTAATGCTCCAGGATCTTGGAGCTCATGAGAACCAAAGCAATATTAATAATACCAATAATGCTACTAATACTAATACTAATGATATATTCAGGCCGTGGGAACCCACGCCACAGGAAAAGGCACTCTTAGCTGGGGAGTTGTTAACCGTCGACGGCAGAAAGTAGAGGCCAGAGCGGGGGCAACGGAGAGGGCTTCTCTCCTCTCGACACGACACCCCGGACCTGCCTCCCACGACCACCCCTCTGGAGGAGACGACCGGGCGGAACGGTCCTGTCCGGCGCTGTGTGGCCGCCCTCGGATGTTGAGGAGCCGCGGCCGCTAATGAGACCCCGGCCTCGCCCTCTGCGACATCGGGTCGGGACGCACCGGGGAACTGAGAGATAAGCGAGGCTGCCGGGGGCAGCCCCACCCCTCCGCACCGCCCGGCGGGCGGCCCCGGGTCCCGCCCTGCACCCGCCCCAGAGGGCAGGAGGGTCGCCGGCGGGTGGCGGGGCCGGTCCGGGGTATCCACGAGAGGCATCTAAAAAAATCGTTTCCTTCCGGAGTGGCGGCGGTGGCCGCCACTTCTCCGGCGCAGCTCGGGTGCCGGCGGCGCCCTCCGGGGTGAGGCGCTCGGCAGCCGCGGAGGAAGGCGGCGGGCGCTGCGCGGGGGCCGAGGCGGAGGAGGCTGAGCGGTGGGAGGGGCAGGGAGGGACCAGCCGCGGCGGGGACAAGGTGCCAGCGGAGCGGAGGCGCCGCCGCTTGCGCTCCGCCGCCCTCCCGCCCGCAGAAGTTTGACTCGGGAGCAGCGCAGCCGCCCGGGCCGCCGCGGTGGGGCAGGGACCTGCGGCGGGAGACGCCGCGCCTGAGGCCGCCGCGACACGGGGGTCGCCTCCAGCGGGACGCCGGCGGCGGTAGTGCTGCTGCGGGAGCCGCCCCGCCCGCGACATGGCAGCGCGATCCCGGAGACCCTGGCTGAGCGTGGTGCTGGGGCTGGTGCTGGGTTTCACCGCCGCCTCCTGGCTCATCGCCCCAAGAGTGGCTGATCTGAGCGAGAAGAAGCGGCGCGGCGCCAGCCTCTGCTCCTACTACGGCCGCGCGGCGGGGCCGGGGGCGGCCCGGGGCGCGGCGGCGGCGGGCGGGCAGCAGGCGCCGCCGGGGGCAGCGGCAGTGCTGGGCGGCACGAGTTTCAGGAGGAGCCCCTGGGAGCTGCCGCCGGCGGCGGCGGAGGGCACGGTCTCCAGCCCCGCTGCTGGCGGGGAAGGGGAGCCGGAGGAGGAGGACGAAGGTGGCGAGAAGCGGAGCGGCCGGCCTGGCGGCAGCCACAACGGGAGCGGGGACTGGGGGGCCACCCAGGGCTGCACCAAGCCCCGCAACTTCCTCTACGTGGGGGTGATGACGGCCCAGAAGTACCTGGGCAGTCGGGCGGTGGCGGCGCAGCGGACGTGGGCGCCCTCGGTGCCGGGCCGCGTGGAGTTCTTCTCCAGCCAGGGCTCCGCCGCGCCCCCCGGGATGCCCCCGCTGCCCGTCGTCGCACTGCCGGGAGTGGACGACTCTTATCCGCCGCAAAAGAAGTCCTTCATGATGATTAAGTACATGCACGACCACTACCTGGACAAGTACGAGTGGTTCATGCGGGCGGACGACGACGTCTACATAAAAGGTGACCGGGGTGCATCCCGCCGACGGGAGGCAGGGACGAAGGGGAGCGGTGTCTGGGAGCCCGGCGGAGTTCCACGGTGGGTCGGGGAGAGATTCAGTTCCCGCCTGGGGCGGGGAGAGCATGGGGTCCTTCGGCCTGCCACCGCCCCGCCGGCGTTCGCTTCCAGCCCCAGTGTGCGGGGCATGGGGAGCCGCCCCATCCCTGAGGGAATCCCGACGTGCCCGGGGAAGACCGTGTCTGCGTAGGCCGCTACTCTTTCGGGAGCCAAAACTGCGGGTTGGCCCACACCGGGCACGGTGAGCGGTCCCTTGGATGGGTGTGTGGTCCCGGTGCTGCCGTACCCGCCCATGCTTCCGTGGCGATCATCCGGACGAGTCTCCGCGGTGGTCCGGCGGAGCGGGTCGGGTCCCACCGGGCGCAGCGGGCGGCGGGACAGTGCAGGATCCACTACCCGACAGCAGGGTGTCTGGCTATCGCTCCTCGCCCCGGCCCCCCCGGTGGAGTCGGTGCGGGACTCCTCGGGAGTGGGGCTGCTGTCAGCGGTACCAGCTCTCCGCCTGCCTCGACCCCGGGCTGGGCGGGCGCAGCCGCCGCGGGCTCCGAGTGAAGCTGCTGTTCAGTGCAGCGGGTGCCTCCGGGCAGCACCAGCCCTGCTCCCGTGCGAGTTTCATAGCACCGTTAGGACGTGATGTTCCTTTTCCGTGCCTGCTTCCTTTTGGTCTGCTCTTGAGGCTGGCATTGTTCGTGCCGTGTCCCGGGCTTAGGAAAGGGAAGCTGGTAGTTGAAAGCATAAGCCCAGGTTGTGAACTTGGTTGCTTACAGTGTTGTGAGTTCATTGGTAGTGGCTGTACCCTTCTGTTTGTCACTTAATTTTGAGTCGTTTAATAGGCTGCCCGCCCATCAGCTGTCATTCACCTGTCAAATACTTGCAGATGCACACATGTATATATGTATAAACATTTATTTGCAGATGCAAAGTTGTGTTTTCTTTGAGCTCATTTCGAAGTTGTAGTGAACCTGTCTTTAAACGATTACATGATACCAAATTAAACCTGTCCAGAAACTTTTAATTTCAAATAAATATTGAACAAAGTTTCCTAAAATAACTTGCTGAGGGATTTGGAGGAAACTGTATAAACATTGTAGCACTGGAACCATTTGAAACTAGCAGGAGTTTTACTTTCTTTCCTAGGATTAGTCGGTAATCAATTGTGTTTTTCTTAGTTAATTTAGACTTGCTCTGGTACTTTCAAAAATAAATCGTATTAAAATCTTACCTGGTATTTCCCATCCACTCCATTTCCACCCCAGCTTGGAACTATATTGTCCAACTTTAGGGACTTTTATACTAGCATATGCTTTCCATCAGTATTGTTTGAACAGGACTAAGTTCACTGTTAAAAATTAAGTTTTTACCATATTCCAGCTTTTGGCTGGAAGGAAAATGTCATTGTAAGGTTAACTTTAAAAAACCTGTGAGCTTGTCCAAGAATGGTTTCTGTGAGGTGTAGGGTATTGCTTTGGAGGTGATTTCTTCTGACCGTCTCAGGTACTTGTTATATTTTTTATAAAAGCTTGAAGTGCAGGAAAAGAGGTGGCTGGCAGAGTCGTCAGGGAAATAACAATGATCTTGTCTTTTTGCCAGGTGAAAAATTGGAAGAGTTTCTTCGCTCACTGAACAGCAGTAAACCTCTGTATTTGGGGCAGACTGGTCTGGGTAATATTGAAGAACTCGGAAAACTGGGGCTGGAGCCTGGAGAAAATTTCTGCATGGGAGGGCCAGGAATGATCTTCAGCCGGGAAGTTCTCCGGAGGATGGTGCCACATATAGGTGAATGCCTTCAAGAAATGTACACTACTCATGAGGATGTGGAAGTGGGCAGGTGTGTCCGGAGGTTTGGAGGAACTCAGTGCGTTTGGTCCTATGAGGTGGGTGACAGTGTAAATTGTAGTGTGCTTTTTGTTTACAGAGTTCTTCATCTTGCAAGGTAAGTAGCTGTATCTGGAATCTCTTTCCACCTTAATTATCTTCCAGTGCTTGCATCAGAATGTGAACTGCAGACTCTAAGGAAAAAAGGGAAGACAACATTCACAGCATATTGCTGTAATCATACTTATTTCTACTTGCTTCTTACAGTTTTTGTTACAGCCATGTTGTAAGAGTTGCTATGCAAGCAATCCTTGACATGAGAGTTGTTGTATTTGATACATATATATATACTATTCAGGACAAGTTGTTTTAAGCAGATCTTTTCAAGTTTGGATAAGCATGAGGCACATCTGCTTGGTCTGCATCACAGTATCTTAAAATATATTGTGACATATGAAGAATTGCCTGTATTTTCTTAATTACTCAGATGTATTTTATTCAATTTCATCATTGACAAAAGCAGGAAGAGGTGTTGTTTGGTTGGGGGCTTTTTTTTTGTACAGAAATGAAATTTGTTACACTGCCTTTCTATGATACAACTTTAATAGTGTTTTTATTAGCATAGAACAGTGTTAAAATGGATTAAGAACACGTGCAGTGTAACAAATTTTCCTATGCTGAAGTAATTTTAGGAACAAATGACTTCATTCAATAGGAGCATTTTCTAAAGTATTAGGGGTCGGTTGCAGTACCCAAGAAATTTATCTGCAATGCCATAACTAAAATTCATGCTGGTTTCTCTGGAATTATTTTGGTTATTTGCAAGACCGTCTTTGTAGATAAAAATAGGCTGAGCATACAACTACAAGAAAGGATAAAGGGTGGAACCTAATATGATGAATATTATTTCACTGATTTTGACCAATTCTTTAATATTATCATGTGCTTGCTTTTGTGGCACTCCCTCATTAATCAGGAAAAATCATTTAAATGGGCCACAGAAAGAGGTTATGTGGTATTTAGTGTCAGAAAGTCAGAAAAAATAATTAGTTTTGTGTAATTTTATTTTAACGAAAGAAAATACTATTGTACTAATTAGGTAGAAATCTTAGAGAGGCGAATCTTCTTTACTTCACAACAGAAAGATGCTTTTTGAGACTATTTAGTGTTCTATATGCCTCTGTGATATAATACACATCTCTGTGAGATAATCTGTTGCTCTGGCAGAGCAGGGAAGGCATTTATGGTGTTGATGGAAATCCATGTAGAACTGTATGGGACTAGTGGTTCCTAACCAGACGTCCAAATTGCATGGTACATCAGCAGCCTAATCTTACACATTGATGTGTTTGGGCTGTGTCTGTACAAAGCTATTTTCCAGTCCTTATGGGCATGTGATGCTTGCTGATCTGTATCAGATGGCAGCATTAAGATTCTGCCTTTACTGTCGTATTGTGGAAGGTGTTTTGGTTTTGTTTTTATGGCTTGACTTGGAAAGAAATCTGTGGAAGGGAAGAAAACTGATAATATTTTTATCATGGTTATAATTTATTTTGATGTTGAATGTGAGGAACTGTGGGCTCCAGGCACTGGTCTTAAGGGGGGTGGAACAAAAACATACAGTTTTGGAGACTGGTTTATATGACTGCCCAGAAGCTCCGCTTTTCATGGTAGGAGTGAGGCCTGAAAACAAACTTTTTGAAAAAATTTCATGCTTGTATGGGATCTGGAATAGAGTGACACCAGTCTTGGTTGTCAGTTGCTCTTGAAGGACCTAGGTCTATGTAATAAAGAGTAGTGTTGAGAAGGAAAAAAAAAAGGTGTTGGACATTGCAATAGTCCCTACTAATTTCTGGCCAGTATTTCTGTCTGATTCTGAAGAATCTTTGACTTTGTTGCCAGTGCAGAAGCTGCTTGGGAAAATGCAGATGATTAAGACAAAGCTGCTTAGGATGTTATCCCAGCATTAAACCTATTTAGATGGGAAGGAGGGAAATGGGGTGTCTGGAAAGAGAAGCTGCATTTGTGCTTTGGCATGGTTTGTGCTGTGCAACAGTATGATACTCCACCTGAGCAGATCTGTATGTTGCACATTGCTAGATTATTTGCTGAAAAGAGTGATTGTTTTTTTCCCCTGGGGCACTGAAACTGTTTCTGTGTGCTTTTTCATTCCTGTGTTATATCAGAAATGCTCTGTGTGCTAGAAGGGGAACATTCCTTCAGATATGTGTGTACAAAATCTAAAATTGGGGACCAGGACTTCCTGTATAGCCAGTTGCACTTTTGTCCTGAAGTCCTCTTGTTCTATGTAAGTATTTAACTGAGTCCTGTTGAGCTGCAAGATTATTGTGAACTTAGTTGATTTTGGTAAGATGGATAATTTGTATTTTGTCTGTATGGGTAAAGACCAATGTAAACTGGAAACAGTTACATTAAAATTCATAAGAACTTTGTACCTCCAGAAGAGTTGAATCACTGTTGCCTTATTTTATACTAGATTTCTTTTCTGAGAACTGGATGGAGAAGTCAAAGACTTGCTGAGAAAACCTGAAAAGCTTGATCTTTGCTGGGTGGCTCAGCTGGTGTAATTGACTGGCTGCCTGTCAGGGTTTGTTCTGCTATTACTTAGAGTTATCCAGTAAGCATATGCTAGCTTATATATATAATAGGCTTCCTGACAGGACAGGTAAGAATTTTGGAATTTTTGTTGTTGTTGCTGTTGTTGTAAGAATGAATAAGAAAAAAAAGAAATTTATGAGCCTGCAGTGAGTCACTCTTATGTTTTGAGCTTTCTAGAGTTAAATTCTAATTCCTCCAGGTTTGAAGCCAGGGCTAAAGATTGGGTCTCCCACATACCAAGTGACTCACAGCTAAGGAGATGAGCCTCTCTCTGTCTCTGCTGATGGAGCTTCTCCACTCTAAAAAAAGAATTAGTCGTTAGATTGCTAACAGAGTGAATCTAATGACAATGTTTTTAGGGTCCTTGTGAAAAATGGAGGACAGAAAGAGAAGGACACTCAGGTTAGTATCTCTTTTTGCTTGCTGTCCTATTCTGCAGCCCTGTAGTGAGTTGGAACAGGGGCAGGATCTACTTTGCTGAGCATTAGCATCAGGAGAAAAAGAGGTGGTTATATCCAGAGAAGTGTCAAACTGCTGTCTGGACAGCAGCTTAGATTCAAAATGTCTGGAAGCAGCAGCTCAATTGTAGCCTAAATCTAAACCATTTTCTTGCTTCATGAGAAGATATCTTCTAGAAATGTATTTCGGATGGATTGTTTTGTTCCTACAGAAGTTCCACCCTTGTTCTGGTATATTTTTTTGATTATGTTTTAATTTATCCTTAGTTTTGATGATACTGTAATTATTGAGGTATAATAAACCTGACAAATGTATCCAAAGTATCTCTGTAAAAAGTCTGTTAGCTTTTGTAAGATCATAGCATCTTCTGCTTCTCCAAATCAGAAAGTAAGGATCAAAAGGGCCTTTTGATTTCTTTTCAGAATCCGTATTTCAAGCTATCACTCTCTTCCACTAATTTTGAGGCCTTCAAATATTTTTATTTTAAAGGAATGAAGAAACTAACTTGATTTTAGTGAGTAATATATTTTCTATTCTTTTGAAAACAAAAATATAGATAAAAAGCTGAGATGCTGTGTACTTCCTCATTTTCCTGTTTAATAGGGACTTGAGTATAGAGCACCATTTGAAATAAAGGGCTGATTGCTTTATCTCTCTTCACTCCCCCCCCACCCCCGCCGTTTTGTTAAAGTATATTTTGGGTTTCAGAAGACCGTTTTGTAGTTTATAACCTGAGATCTGAACAGATCAAATCATGTAGTTCCATAAAATGACTAAATAAAATACTATGTATGAAATAAGTGGCTATAACAATTAAAGAAGACATTGTCAGGGTGTAAATACTATCAAAGAATGTGTTTTTTTAGAAAATGAAAAATGTTGAATGCAACATAAAACATCTAAAGAAAATTCATTGGTGTATTTGTAACATATATTTAAATGATTGCAAAGCTTTTCTTTTTATAGCTTTTTCCCCCTTTTATGGATGAAAATCATATTGCATATCTTAAGACGAAAGAGACCCATAAGGATTATGAAGTCCAGTGATTGCAATGTTTACTTTAGAGTTAAAAACTACATTCCTTCAAAGGATCCTGTACAGGATGCATCCTATCGTATTGATCCTTTGGTACTGTAAATGTTGATGTTAAAAGGAAATATGGTACTTTGTACATACAAATAGGCTACATAAATGATAGATCTATTTTTCCAATTGTTTTTCCCCCTTTGTTTCCAATGTTCAAGGACAACCATAGAATACAGTCTCACTACTGCAACATTCTTTTACTAAAACAGCTCTCTATTATCCGATTTGTTGTTGGGTCCCAGTAGTTACAGTAAATATTGCAGTAAATTTCATGGGAAAATGCCTCTTTGGATCAAGCTGTGTACTCAGAAACCTTTCCTTAACAGTGCATTGGTATTTTGAGTGTCTCTGGTGGTACTAAAACTTTGTAAACCATTAAATGTGTCTTCCTCTAAAAATATTTTATATTTTCTGTTTTAATTTAAGTTTTCCTTCCTGATGTATTTTAATCTCTCATTTGATGCTTTATCTCTCTCCTTGGTGAAGATCAGTACTAAGCTTTGAGTTCAACCTTGCACCAAACAGAAGCATTAGAGGTGTGTGTGCCTTTGATGATGGTAGGATAGTATTTTGCTCATTTTAAGTACTGGGATGATCAATCTTGAAGCAGCAGTGCCCACCCCCACTTAAGCTGTTGAATTTGGACAGTGTCATTAGGTAGTTACATAAATGCAGCCAATACTTTAACAAAACTTATGAAAGCATAGAGTGAGCTATCAATGATCCTAGAATAAAAATGCCCAGGAGAGTGGACCCTTGCAGTAGAGATCTCTGAGGGTATATGAAGAGAAATCAGATGATCCCAGAGGCCTTAGAACTTTTTGCATAAGTGGACGTTTTCTGATACAGGATTGCTTGTGTGCCATCTTAACTGTTACCAATTTCTATGTGATTAATGATGTTAACTGTACTTACCAAATTTCTTTACTTTATGTGGTTCTCACCTGGTTAGAAAAATGAGTTATATTTTCATACTATTGTAGTATAGTGTTTCTGTGTGTACATGATACGAATAATGGTAAATCCTTACATGCATATCCTGTTGCTGTAACCATGGTGCTAAGTTGGGTCATTACTCTTGCCCTGTGTGGCACTGTCTGGTCCTTGCCTGAGCTGCCAGACCTGACTGTGCTGTGCAGACTTTCTGCTCTTTCTCCACCTCTCCATATAACCTCCTGTCATTAATTTGCTCTTTTATGTGGGAGACTGCCTTAGGACACTGCCTCTCTTGGGTTCATGAACCCTGGGGGCTCCTTGTCTTCTTAGCCCTTCTTGATCCTGCCATGATCAGCTTGGCTGGGAAGTTGAGGAATGTCATGGTGAGAAGGCAATCATCCCTGGTACTGACAAGTTCCTGAGTCATAAGTGTTTCTCGTGTGGTTTAGCCCAACAGCAAGAGCTGGAGATACCATCTTTTGATGTCTTCATTGTGACGGATGGTATTCCCAAAGCTACCATGGAGATGTGCAGAAGAAAACACAAGCCTATGGCTGTGGTTCACTGGATGAGGGCATCTGATCTGTGGACCCAAGAGCTAAGAGGGCCATTTCTCACCTGATTGAGTGCTAGGATCTCTTACATTCCTGTCTTGGTTTCAGGTTTAGCATCCTGTGTTTTCTGCTCTGCTCCAAGAGGAAATATTACTTGTGCCTTTTGGAGTTTTACATCTGTGTATAATTGTGACACCTGGTGCTGAGTTACCAAGTTGCTGAAAGACTCTGGGGCATGTTTTCATGTCCCTGGTATGAAGAATGCATGGCTACACCTTCCTTCCAATGTGTTTTTATCTAACAGCAGCCCTTTTTGTGGAGGACTAAGTGGTTCTAGCTAACAGCTTTTGCCTCACTTGCAAATGTTTGAATATTCTTAAAGCAAATATTTAAGATTTTCCTCTTTAAGAATAAGCTCTTGTTTGACTTACCAAAGGATCCCAAAGACAAGAAGAAAAAAAATTCCTAAATTATTAGAAACGTGTCCTTAGTTCTGCATGTGGTTATCCTGAACCATGTCTCAGTGTCTCTGAATATTTAATGCTAACCATGTTAGATTTTTTCCTCTCAAGTTTGCTGTCATTTTCTTGGAAATACTTTCTCAAGATTTTTGTGCTATTGAATATATCTAGATGGTACTTTCACAGATGTGTAGTGCAGAAGTCTAGGTATTCAATTGTTTTAAATTGTTTGTCATGAGCTAATGCAATTGTGGCACAACCATTGTGAGAGATATTTCATTTAAACCCATCAGATCATCAGTCTTTACAGTGCCCTATTACCGTACAAGGAATAAGCTTGATTTTTAAAATGAGAGGAACAGATGAATAACTGCATTAGTGTCAGCTTTAACTGAATTCAGGAAACAAAGCAAGATGAAACCCTTATGTTTACTTTTTTTCTGAAATAATTTTCTATACCTTAAAATCAAGTAAACCTAACCACACAGGAAGCATTGGTTTCTATAGATATTTTCAGAATTACCTATGCTTTCAAAGTTTTTTCTTTCCTATGAGTTCTAAAATAACTGTGTTTCACCTGTACAGATCTGATTGTGGTAATTGATCATGTTTGACTAACAGTTTTATTAAACTGTCCTACTTCAGCCTTTTTGAAGATGAATGGTTAGTGGAAATGAGATAATAGAGAGTTACTGGAAGTGTGTTTAGGCTTCTCAAGGACACAGCTAGTCCACAAGTTATTTCCTCCTGCTCCCTCCTGACCCCCAGGGTAGATGGGTTTTGTTACTTGTTCTGGGCTATTCTTTCTATCTCTTCTCATCCCAGCTTAGAAAAATCTCGCAGAGATAACTTTTTCCTGACTTTGACTTTCCAACTTCACATCTTTTGAGATCAAAAGTCATTCTTCTACTGAAACAGAAAATGATCACCAAAGAGAGAGGCTGGAAGTTGTAAACAAAGGTAGTTACAAAAATTATATGAAATAAAAGCTTATTAAGTGTACTCTTGAAACTTAAGGGAATATTACAGCAGGATATGTCATTTTTTTGAAGAATAAACTCTCTAGATACTCTTCCTTTGGAAGAGTACCTTTCTTGGGAGTTTTCTTCAGGTAAACAACTAGGCATAAAATGTAGCTGGATCATTTAAAGTCTTCTTGCTTTATTTTATGGTTCTCATTACCAAAGCACTTGCCTGCTCTTTTCAGTTCTTATGTGAGAAGACATATATTAACTCATCAGCAGCATTTGCTCCTGTACCATATTTTATGCAATATTATTTTATTTAGTTACTTCATTGCATTGCATAACACAAAATACTTGAAGAATACCTCATGTATTAAAATTGTAGCAAGAATTGCCAGCTTTGAGGAGTGCTGGGTACTGATTTAAGCTCAAGATGAGTGCCAGGGTGGTCACTTTTTAGTACATAGTTGGAATTCGGGAGCAGATAAATGTATAGTTCCACCACCACTGCAATATTTTTAGCTTCTGATATTACTCTAAGCAAAGATTTTTAGCGTGCCTGTAAGGAATCTTTTGAAGCGTTCGTATACTTTCGAAAATAAAGAACATCTTGAACTAGAGATATAATTTTAGGAAATTCTGGAGGAGGATAAGCTGCCTGATAGCTGATACAGCCTTCTTGAGTGCTGCTTTATGTATGATTTAGTCTTAAAATGAACCTGGGAAAGGAGTGAGCTTTTTTTAAAATGTAGTGGTGTTGAGATACATTTCCATTATCTTTTATGTAGTACTCTTGAGATACACTTTCAACACATTGGTTGAAGTTTTACCTTTAGTAAAATGAACACTTAAAATATTTTTGAAAAGCCTTAAAATAAGTCTGGAGTGTGTTGGTTTAACTATACAGTTCAATACTGCAAGCTGAAACCTGAGGTTCTGACTGGATAGATTGTTTGGTTTTAATTTTTAGTTTGTGATATTTTATTTAGAAACTTGAAACTGTTCAGTTTAATAAGTTTAAAATAGGCTGGTAAGCTTTTTGTTTGGTTGTTTTTTTTTGTTTTTTTCATGTGTGCGTACTTGTTACTTTGAAGGACTTTATACTTTCAGGAGTGCTTTAAAGTGCTTTGCAGTGCTTTTAAAATATTTGAGTTCCTAAACTTTTTCTTTTTAAAAAAAATTATTATAATTATTTTTCACAAACATTCAAGGGCAAGTTAACATCTGAAGGACAAAAATCTGATCACCAGGGACACAGCTTCTTTTGACTTTGTATTTCGTAGTATAAGAGAGATGCTTGTTCATGGGGTCCTTTCTGAGTACAGCATTTGTGAATGAGCTCCTCATGGTGTATGAACAAATGCATTGAAGAAATGCAGCATTTCTTTAGTCTTATATGTGGCTGCAGTGCAGTGGAAATATATGTGGCCTTTGCTGCTACATGAGGCATACACTGTAATTCTGCATGCATGGAAATGGGCATATGTACATATGCATATGTTTAAAGTTTGTGCCTAGGTAATGACCAAGCTTTCTAGGGCATCAGTGAAAGTCCTTTGGAGAATAAGCTGTGCTTCTAAGTAGTTACTGCAGTCTTTCTACTGTAAAGCTCAAGAATTTAGCTTTCAGTTTGTTTTAAATTTATGTTTCCAGTTAGATCTGTGTCTTTCTGTTCTGTATATATGTATTTTTTTTGCCTTCAATTTAACATAGCTTTTTTAGCCTTCCTTGAAAGTATTTTCTTTACTGCTGCTCATTGTAGTGCACCTATTATCATAATGACTGTTCATCATGGAAAAGGCCCATTTTATGGACCAGCTCTTATCCTACTAGGATTGCACAAGTTCATACTGTCGATCATGACAAAACACAATGACTTTTTATGCCATTTTTCATCAGTTTGGGGCTAAATTTTCTGAAGTGCAGTGAGTTTCAGAAGTCAGGGAATTTAGCTGTAACAAATGTAGCTGATGACTAAGCTTTTAGGAAAGTGCTTAACTCAGTATGTGAAACAGTTTTGTTATGTGCTTTTAATATGTTTAATTGTTGCTTTTAAATAATCTGTTAGGTATGAATCTGTCCTGCAAAAAGGAATGGAAGCAGATGCTAGTATTCTGCATTATTTTCTTCTGTGCTATGTTTTTGTGGTTTCTTTTTTATTCACTTGGTAGGGGGAAAAACTGCACCTGACTGAGAGTAGTTGACTACAATAAAAAATATGGTCAAATGGTAAAAAATAATTTTGAAAAATATAATACTGAGGTGTCCAAGAGGGCCATGTAAGTGTATATGCATTTCTTTTGTGGGATTTAATGCCTGAGGCTTGCTTAGAGTTATGAAGTGTGTCTGCTACGTCCTTGCAAAAATTGATTATTGTTTTTATTTTCAAGAAAGAATTATGTAACAAAATTATGCATTGGGCATTGCTCCATCCTTGCTGTAGAAAATGGTGCTCATATCCCCTCTTCCAATTCTGTTAGCCTTAGTTTTTAGTCTATTAAGTCCAAGAATAAACACATTTCTATTCTTAAATTCCTAGTAATGCTGTGATGCTGGCATATATGCTTGAATGTGGCAACTCTATCATTGGAGGGACATATAAAATATGTGTGGTCTTTGTGGTGTGGAGAGCCTTGAGTGAGCTAAGATTGTCCTTCTTTTTGCAGTATGCTTATCAACTTGCCTAGCCTGAGCTTCCTAACTCATGGCTGGAGAAATGTTTTGAACAGTAGTGGCTTTATTATTAGTCCTCCTAGAAAAACTGACTGTCCATGTCTTGGATGGGTGTGCTCTTTCTTGGGTAAAACACTGGCTGGCTGGGCCAGACTGTTGTGGTGAATGGAGGTAGATCCAATTGGTGGCTGATGACTAGCACTGTTCCCTCAGGCTTGATTTTGGTGCCAGTCCTGTTTAACATCTTTATTGATGGTCTGAACGTGGGGATTTGAGGACACCCTCAGTAAATTTGTAGACTGCATAAAGCTGGGTGGGAGTGTTGATCTGCTCAAGGGTACGAAGGCTGTACAGAGACCTGGACAGACTTGATCAGTGGACCAAGGACAACTGCATGAGGCTCAGTAAGGCAAAGTGCTCGGTTCTGCATTTTAGTCTCAGCAAACCCATGCAGTGCTAAAGGCTGTGGGAGAATTGACTTAAGAGTTGCTCGACAAAAAGGGACTTGGGAGTGCTCATTGAGAGCCAGCTCAGTGTGAGCCAGCATGTGCCCAGGTGGCCAAGAAGGCCAATGGCATCTTGGCCTGAACCAAGAATAGTGTGGCCATCAGGACAAGGGGAGTGATCATCCTCCTGTACCTGGTATTGCTGAGGCTGCACCTCAAGTCCAGCTTTAACCCCCTCACAACTCCAGGACACTGAGCTGCTGGAGCTTATCCAGTGAAAGTCAACAAGGCTCATGAAAGGACCAGAAAACATGTCTTATGGCTGAGGGAGTTGGATTTGTTTAATCACAAGACGAGGGAGCTCAGGGGGGACCCCATCACTCTCTGCATCTCCCTGAAAGGAGGCTGTAGTGAGGTGGAAGCCAGTCTCTTCTACTGTGCCTGCAGTGAGAGGATCAGAGGATGTGGCCTTCAGCTGAGACAGGAGAATTACATTAGATATTAGAAAAAAAGTTATCACTGTTAGGGTGGTCAGGCATTTGACTAGGTTGTCCTGGGAGGTGGTGCAGTTGCTGTCTCTGGAGGTGTTGGAGATGCACCTGGATCTGATGCTGAGTAATGTGGTTTATGGGTTACAGTGGTAGTGCTGGATGGATGGTTGGACTTGATCTTGAAGGTCTCTTCCAACCATGAAAATTCTATGACTATGTGAATGCTCAAAGCAGGAGAGGGAGATACTGGAAGGAGGTGGGTTGGAATGACAGACTGACTTGCCTTTGAGTTTGGCAAGTTAGAAAGCAGCTACTACTAATCAGCTGCTTGTGACTGGGTTTCATCCACACAAGTGGGACTTCTTTCGTGAGATTTTGCCTGAAGATAGGATGTGGTGTTAGCATTCTCTCTGTGTGTGTAGATGTTTGTATATACCTATGTGTGTGGAGGTATTTGTTTATTTATATTTTTAAGTATAATGCAGGGTATTGGCATTTGCCTTTTTACTCCACTTCAGGGAGTAAAGTGGTAAAGACCATTAAATACTTGTCAGTTTGTTACCAGTTTTTCTGGGGACTGTTTATTACTATAGCAATTGTTGTGCCTAGAACTATCTGGTAATGTAGGCCCCTCATCCCCATGTGGGAACACAACATTAGAATGTTATGTTTCTGTTAAATATGCAGTTATTTCCTATAGTATTCACTTACTGCCTGTGTTTGCTAGTGTATTGAGGGATCTGAAAGCACTTAATTGTCCACATTGATCAGAATAGGATTTTCATTAGCTATGTATAGTGTTGATAAAATGCTGATAAAATATTGTGAGATCAGAAGGGGGAAAATCTAACTGAGGACCTCAGAAAAATCATGTTAAAATATATTCCTGAGTGCTGGAGCAGTCAAATATTTCATAGTTCTGAATGCTGCTGTACCTCCTTTTTTATATGAAAATATGCTTCAGAAGTAGCATTCCTGCAGAGTAACTCCAGAACTGCAGGAACTTCCTGCCCATCTCAATTTGAAAGAACTTTGCTTTTGCTTATTGGAACAATAAACAACACATTTAATTTAGTACTAAACTCATAATTTTAGTAAACCACTTAATTGTTAATTTTTCATTGCTAAACATCATTTAGGGACCTACTGCTTTCCTTGGAAATGGCCTCCAAAAAGATTTTTTTTGAAGGTTTTGTCATAAATCTGTGATGGGGCCAACAAAAACAAACTATTTGATGTTTTTACTAGTTTTAATAGCCACATTACCTTCAGTGTAAGTACACTCTGAATTCTTTCTAACTTGAAATAAAAATAGATGTGATGCCCTGAGTTTGGGGGAGGAAGGGATTTTTTTTTCCTTGTTCAGTTTTATTTAGTTATTTCTGTTTGATCATAATTATGTTAGTCAGTTTGGTCCAGCCTTCTCTGCAGAGGAGATACTAGCCTGTACAAATGAAGTAACTTTTTGCCCTTGTCATATCCATAATGACCATGTAGATAGGTAATAAAACAGTTGCTGGGTTAAGTATTTCAGTTATATGGGAAAAGAAGATGTGGTGAGTAGTATAAAAATGGAATCATTAAAAGTTGCTCTGTTACTTTTTTATAAACAGTTTAAAGAAATTTTTAAATGTTTCCTGGTACTCTTTGTTTGCTGGGGAAAAAGACATAATAATGAGAGATGTTAAATAGAGTTTTTGTCATCTTTTAATCAATACAGATAATAAACCAGCAATGCTCTTGTATTGAACAGGTTGAAATTTCCATTAATTCACAGACTCTGAGGAGGTATTTAAGATACCTTCCAAACGTTCTACCATTAGTTTTTTATAAACACATTGAGCTCTGTCTAAAATAATAGGATTTTCCATTTTACTTGTACTGTGCCTCTGACATATTGTTGTACAAATGCAGTTTCCTCAATAAGTAGCACTTTAAACTTACGTGAGGCAAATATGCAGCTTTTTTTTCTTCTACGAGCTATTGTTATTTACTTTAAAAAGCTCTTTTTTTTTCCCTTCTATCCATATTGATAAGGTACTATTGAGCTTTAATTTGATGAGGTATAAAGATTCACGATCCTCTCATCCCCTTAGTCACCCTTCCTTTCATTTGTCTCAGTTTCTTTTTTTATTTATTTAACTGTACGATCAGGATTATGTAGGGCACTATGTGTGGGAACTTACGTGTAATTTCTACTGTGATGATCAATGTTCAGCCTTGTTACTGTGGCTCTGGATTCCATTTATCATTTTTAAGGCGATGTCACTCTGTAAATTCATCACCATTTTTCAGTTGGTTAGTACTGCCAAGTCAGTGTCATCTTAAAATGTTTTCACCTACTGAACTCCTGACTGGCAGAACATTCCAGTTCTGTTAAAATTTGCTAGTATAGTAGTTGCATTGTTTAATCCTGTTGCTATTGGAAAACTATGCCATCCTAAACATCATGCTGCAATATCAGCCAAAAATGGCCTTTTCTTGTGTAAAGGGAATGTTCCTGGTTCCCACTGTAACCTCCACATCAAAGGCAGATGCTATGGTAGTATGAGCTTAAAGTCATATTTTAGTAGTCTTAAGCTGCACCAAGGAAAATATAGGTTGGAATTAGGAAAAAGTTTTTTACAGAAAGAGTGCTAAAGTGCTGGAATGGTCTACCCGGGGAGGTGGTGGAGTCACCATCCTTGGATGTGTTTAAAGAAAGGCTGTATGTGGCACTCGGTGCCATGGTTTATTTGAGGTGTTAGGGCTGGGTTGGACTCGACCTTGAAGTTCTCTTCCAACCTTGTGATTCTTTGTGAGAGGGAATGTATTGTGTGACTATGTCCCATGTGGAAAATGCCAGCTGTTGTGTCCAGTCTACTTATATCTCCTGGCAGGCAAATGGTTGGTGAACAAGAAAGGATTCATTTCGCAAAGAGCTACGTCATGTTATGGTACTTGTTGACGGCTTTATTTCCAGCTAAAGGAAGCAATTCAGTGCATCTTAGAAGGAAGTCATCTTTTGGTTTTTCAGCCTTATCCTCTGTCATTTGCCACTTTCTTTTCTGCTGTTCATTGTTAGTTAAATTACTCCAAATAAACATGTAGATGACCAGAAACCCCCAAAGGATTATCTTTGAACACTGGACTTCCTTTTTCAAATCTATTATGTGAATCTAAAGCTGAACATCTATAGAAGACAAATATACAGTAGTTTCCCATTTTGCTCTGCACCCTTTGTAGCAAGGACAAATAAGAAATAAATACTGGAGTCTGCTGGCAGAGTTGATGTTTCTGGTTAAAACATGTTGACTTTATAATACGGGTCCTTTTGTTCTATGAATTCATACCTAATTTAGAAAAAAAATCTACTGTGTACTGTTCATGAAGGCTTTAATTCATGAAGAATTGAAGTGGAAGATTCAAATTGATTGTGTATGGAAATAAAGGTTGAACAAGTATATATGTATATGTGTGCACACACGTCTGTGTGTATGTAGATATGTATATATATGTGACAAACACGAAAAGAGCATGCCACTGCTTTGCAATGTAACAGCTTGAGGCAATTTCCTTG
Source organism: Chamaea fasciata (assembly GCF_029207755.1). Classification (NCBI taxonomy): domain Eukaryota; kingdom Metazoa; phylum Chordata; class Aves; order Passeriformes; family Sylviidae; genus Chamaea; species Chamaea fasciata. The sequence goes on from NW_027094089.1 coordinate 54,703,330, forward strand.
AAATATCTAAAATAATATACAAAATCTTAAAAGAGGTTTTTGGCTAGGTTGGCAATCATATTCTTGTGAAAACAAGACTTGCATAAATGCATGGATTTTTTCCAGTGTTGATGCTTCTTCAGAGCTTATAAACTTCAATTACAAGTAGTAAATATATGTGTGTTAAATCTTATGTGTGCCTGTATTCATTAGGCAGTTTTGTTCATGCCTGCGTGTTCAGGTTGGCACCAGTCCTGCAACTGATACCAAACAAATGGCTCAGTCATTGCAGTGTAGAAGCAGTCTGCTCCTGCCAGCTCTCGCAACTTTCTTGGAAGAGAGTTGTCAACTTTTGCCGAACTTAGCTTTCCATAAGTAAATAAGTTAATGCAAGTTGTAGACCTAAAACTGTCTTTGGAGTCTGCTTGCAGTGATCTGTGTTACATGCTGATATATCCTTTGGTATGAAAAGATCTGTTTTCAGTGCCTTTTTGGCATTCAAAGGATGAGAAGAGCCATAAAACTCTTGAGGAAGCTCTGAGGGCCCTTAGTACGTGTAGACGTTAAAGATACTGCTTATGAAGGGTGTTCTGAGCTGAGATGAAATCAGTCCACCTTCTCTCTTTGCCCTGATAGAAATCACTATATTTTTATGTCCTTCACTTACAGCTGTAGCACGGAACCTGTGCCTTGTAGGAGAGATGCAGCCCTTGGATTTGCCAGTCTGCAGCAGCTTTTTTGTGTTCTGCTTTTGGGTGACACAAAACCATGTAGGAACAGGAAACTCACCAAGGCGTTTGGTTTAAGAGGAGTCCTTTCCCCTCTAGAGAAAGTCTGTCTTCTTTCCTGCCTTGCTGCACTTGCTCTCTGTATACATCTCTTTAACCTACTTTGTGGGAAGTCTCTTCAATTTAGAGTTTAATTAAATGTATGTCACATTCTGAATATAGTGACTTATTTTCTGCCATAAAATTGCTTCCTTGATCAGAGCTTACATTGTCTTCATCCTCTGTCTCTTTCTACAACTTTGCCCTTTGTGTTTTGTTGCCACTTGGTCTCCTTTGCAGTAAAATTTTTCCTCTGACTATTGCCTCTGCTTTTGAAGTGACATGAAAGCCTATAAAACCTTACAAAATTGCTCCATGGTACTGTGGAAGTGAAACTGTTTCAGTAAAAAATGTGATCTGTCTAAAAGAAAAGAAAAGAAAAAAATGTGGCTAATGAAATAGATGTGCAAGGCAAACATATTAAAGGATTGATGTGGGCTGTTAATGTTTCCTTCAGTGGTTTGAACACACATACAAAGGGGAGATGTCATTTTCAGTGCACGAAACATTAATCACTTTTGGAGGTTATTAAGGAGGAAATATGTTTTTTTCTGTGGCTTTTTTTCCACCATGGTCTCAGAAAAGTAGCTTTTAAGTAAGCTACTTGCTTCAATCATGGACACTTCTTAGTTCTATTCTCTTCCTTAAATTTTCAGATTTTTAAATTAATATATGTATTTTCTTAAGAATACTACCTCTATAGTCTTACATTTCCAGAGAAAGTCTTACAATTTTTTAAAGGCTTTGTAGTTTTGTAGGAAGCTGACAACTGGAAGGTTGGGTGGAGTGTAGGTTAATGCTGTGCCAATCTGTGGTGCACTCCATCCTGAATTGAAAGGGTGTGAGACACCAGGTTGTTTTTCCTCACACAATGATAGTGCATTGAAGATGGTGCTCTACCTTCTTCCTTTGGTGTTACCCCATACTGCTGAGCAGCTGAATGCCATTGTCTAAAGTGTTGCTTTGACACCAGACAGATTTTAAGATAAACTCAGTTTTCTTGGGGCTTCCTGTGCACCTCTGTGTCTGAAGTATTTTTATTGTTTTTATTATTATTTATCTTCAGTACCTTTTTTCAGTGGCAAAAGGTTGTATAAACTGTTGCTGAACTCATAAGACCACATTTTCTATACTTACCCTTTTTATTCGCTTGTGATCCCTAGTTCTTCAGCTCTTAAATATTAATGACACATTAATATTTAATTCTTTGTTACAAATTTTCTAAACCTGAACAATGTAATCTTCATGGGACACATCTTCAAATTTTGCCTAATAAGAGGGCAGTAATAGCTTTTAGAAAGCATTTTTAATGTTTAATAATTTCATACACATTAATACCATAATGTTCTCCAGATGGCGAAATCACAAAGCAATAAAAATGCTTTCACCCTGGTAATGTGTGTCTCCCTGAAGGCCTGCAGCCATGTTCTCTGTTCTGTCTTTCAGATGTAATCAGTTAAATGTGGTTAGTTCTCACAATTAGTTGGATGGGAGACTTACGGAAGACATTAGGTGATTGAAAGAAATGATCTTGGCAGTACCTGGTGCATTTCTCACTTTCTTTAATCCACACTCAGGGGATGCCTGCAGACCAGAGTGAAGAGTAGGGGTCTGCTTGCTGGGGTACAGCTTGCTGAGGTACAGCTTGCTGAGGTACTTCCTCTAGAAGAGCTATCAATCGTGGTTCTGGCAGCTAGTGACCCAAAGAAATCACATGTTAATCACCTTGAGAATCTTTGCTAACTTTTTCTTTTTGTTCAGCCTACAAAAATCTCTTTGAAAATGGTTGCAGTGTTGCCACGTGTTATTAACCAGCTCAACAATGTTAATTTTATAGCTGGATGGATTCTTGTCCTGTTCAAGTGCTGAACTATTCATACTTCTGCACCACTGATTAGAAAATATTCTAGTGTTCAAGTGGTTTATGATCTTCATCAAGGTGACCTTTTTTCTATGTGTATTTATTGTAAGTAATTGGCAGTAGGCAAAGCTGAATCAGTTGTTTGGATTGTGAACTGCTAGTGCATACTGTTAGTTTGGCTGCAGAGTTTCTGAAACAGGGTTATAAAGTGTTTTCTGAAATGTAGGTACAGAAAAAAATACGTCCTTTAAGAGAGTGTATGCTCTCAAGGCCAGGTGCTGTCACAGCCCTGCAGTGCTGAAGAGTTGGAAAGGATGGGAGCATCACATGAGTGGCTTGGACATCTGCATGATCATCACTGAAGATGGAAGGCAAGATTGAGAGATGTTTTTATTAGGCAAAATGAGGATACCTGAACAGGTGCTCAACTGAACAGTTTTCTATGAGCTCTGAAGAGAAAAAAAAAAAGAGAACAACGTGCAACAGCCTTACCAGTCTCCTGCGTAGGGGGAGATGGATGTGACAAATGAGCATGAAAGAGGAAAGTGGAGAGAAAGGGAAAAATGTACTCATCTAGGAAGGCATAAAATGAAATATCTCTAGTCTGGAGTAACATGTCTAGCCTTGCGATAAAGCCTTGAAGTTGAGGACTTTGAACCAAGTGCTGTTAGAGCTGAAAGCAGGGGGAGGCTTTCTGTGGTTGTGAATGATTTGTTTCCATCTAAGGTGATATGTTTGGGGCTCTTGTAGGTAAGTGAAGAAAGGATTAACTGGAAGAACTACTAAATGCTAACTATGTCAAAATACAGTGGTAGTAGTGATGGGATGTTCCAAGCAAAATTAAAGTTGGACTGGTTCAGACATGATATGTATTTATGGAAGAAGCTAATGTGCTCTCATTCTTTGAAAGAGCCTGTTCATTAAGTGTTCATACCTAACATAAAGTACACTTAATTCAACTGCAGTTTTAATAACAAAAAAGCCCTCTCCTTGAGCAGCCTTAAAAGACTGGATTTTTTTTTTTTTACGGTTCTTCTGGTTAGTTTAGTTTCTTTTATTTGTTTTATAATATTTTTTATTTTTATAGCTTATGTGATAGGCACCCAAATCAACACAAAATAAAAAAGATTTACAAAAAGCAGTGATTCATGCATGTAGGAGTGAGAGTAAGTTTAAATGTATGAAGCTGTATTTTATAGGGATTTGCTACTGTTGCTGTTTTGGTTTTTTGTTGTTGTTTTTTTTTTTGTGGTTTTGGTTTTTTGTTTGTTTCCTTTTATTTGTTTTTTTTTTTGTGTTTGTTTGGTTCCTGGCGTGTCCCCCCCCCCCCCAGTTTAATGGACTAGTGCAGGTGCTCAGGCATCCTTGGTCTGTAATTTCTTGGGACAATAAATCCTCAGTCTTTCACTGTTATCTACACTACCCAACAAGAAGTCGCCTCAGAGTCTGTGCAGTGGGCTGATGTTCTTGGTCGTCACCTTCACTTTCAGAATGCACATGCATGTCTTCCTTTCTAGTTATGTGCTGGGCTGGAACACCTGCTTCCAGCACCTGGTTGCTTCATGAGCTAAGTCAGACAGGACAGTGTCCATACTGTTAGGTCTACACCTTGTTAGGTTAATTTTCCGTAAAAGGTTTGGTATGGGTCCAGTCTAATTGTGCACTAGGGGAAAAGAAAGTATAAAATTGCAGCTTTTATGACTCCCTATCAACTGGGGGTAATCATTCATAGGTGGAAGTTAGCCCATATTAAATACCTGTCAGGCTCATATTTTTCATCAGGTGTTGCTTTTCAGGCACTGGATAAAACTGTACCTCTTCTTCCACAGTCCAAATGTATAATCCAAGTCAAGAGCACGTCTGTGCAGAGACTCTGGTACCAACCATTTCAAACAGGTTTCTCAGACCACGGGGTGCAATACGGTGCTCGAAGCCAGGATTTTCAAATTCTTGTGATTTTTTTTTTCTCTCTACTTATTGAATGCTTTGTATCTTGCATGAAACATTTTTTGTTTTCAATCAGTCTGTTCTCTTCCTATGAAGAGAGTCAATAGCAAAAAATAAAAGGACTGGAAAATATGTTCCTGTATATTTTGTTAGATTTACTGTTTTGCCCCTTGGCAGTCTCATCATCAAATTTCAGTCACCTTTTGATTCTACTTGCTGATTTTTTTGACACATCTTATTTTTTAAACCAATGTGTATGTTATGCTGCTTACTATCATTTCATAAAGGCTTTAAGCTGAAATTTGTATTTTGTTTCTATCAACAGTTATTTTCAGTAAACTAACTGGAAAACAACTCGGTTTTTACTATGCTACATTCTAGAACAAGTTCTGCCAGTGTGAGCTAAAGGTAAAATTTTGATGCTTGGCAGATGTGGTTTTTGCAGACTATTGTGTGCAGTACAGAGGTAGAAAAGCAAACCAGCTTCAGAACAGCTGTTGTTTAGAAGTCTGTAGTTTACAGATTTACAGGGTTTTTAGTAGTTTGACTAAAGATAGTTGCTTTAAATATGTCAAGTGTATAGAAAAGCAAAGAACTTCAGAACAGCAGTTGTTTAGAAGTCTGTAGTTTACAGATTTACAGGGTTTTTTGTAGTTTGACTAAAGATAGTTGCTTTAAATATGTCAAGTGTATGGTGATTTATCATCATCAATTTTAGTAATTCTCTGCTTACAGTTAATAAAATGTAATTTCTTTTAGATGCTTGATAGACAGATGATGTTAATTTGTCTGTTTTCCATTGCTACATTTCAAGAGCATTATAATGGGGATAACAATCCAACATGAAAGCAAATGACCATCTCCTAAAAGAAAAAGCCTATAGCGCCAAGTGGGTCAAATGAGTTGTAAATGTTCTGTTTTTTCCCTACTGTTATAGTCCACAACACTTCCATTATGCCTGTTCCTCTATCAAGAAAAGCTCTTCAGGAGGAAGCACTGTGAGGAAACTCTCCATCAGCACATCTGTTAGTTTAGGAAGTAGTAGGATGCATCATCAGCTGGCTGAGGAATGCAAAGGAAAAGGCAGGAACCTTCCTTTTGGCAGCCAGAGAGGGGAAGGAATGTGTTTTACCATTCTAGGTGCAACCAGCCATGGACTGGTATATGGTAGTTTTTCCTCCCTTCAGCCTGTGCGTCGGCATCCTCTGAGGCCCTCATTACTCACAGGAGAGTCCTCACAATCTGGACAATCCTTCACTTACTGTAACACAGGAGGAAAATTATGTGTTCCTATGTGAAGGAATTGGGGAGGACCATGAAATAGAGGTTTTTCTGAATGCATTTTTATTTATTCTCTGACATTGCAACTCTCAGGCTTTGTCCCATCAAAAAAAGGTAGGTATGATTTGTCTTGCATATTGTCAGCTCCATAAGAATTAGGGTTTTATTTTTTGGTTCTAAATTATATCTGTGTCATATGCATCCTAGATACTTTAAAATATTCAAAGTGGCATTTCTGTCCTTGACTGACTTTCAATTGAATATTTTTACAGAGATTCATTGTGCCATTTTGTCACATGAAGTGTAGGAGAATCAGGATATTCTTTAAGTGCCGTGCATACATACTCCTCTTTCCTGGGGCTGTTTTGTGTAAATCTGTAAGAGGCACAGGAAGAAAAAAAAAGCCCCACAATTATTTGGTCAATTGTAGATTGTGACTGGATGCTTAAATACTCTGAGAACTTTTTTGCTTCATGATTACATTATCAAAAATGATTCATTCAAAGTTTTATTTCCACCTTTTATTTGTAGTCTATACTAATGGTAACCATGTTACCAGCATACTTCCTCTGATATGCAAGCCAATGTAATTTAAAAGATGCAGGATTTGTCTGTTGTGCAGTAACAACTAATTTATTCTGTCCAGGTGCAAGACGAACATGTATGCATATATAATGAACTTGCTATTGATGGAAGAGTACTTCTGTGACTGCATATGTAAATACCTATTGTGTAATTTCTTCATCCAGCTTTTTGTTCCAAAATTCTTTTCCATAGATTTTGTATTGGTCATGACGTTTTGTTTTTCCTGAAAAAGTTGTAGTCCAACACTTTCTCCCCAAGGTAGTGATACCCTGTAAAAAAACCTCTGTATGGATGACAAACTGCATTGAAGAGTTTGGTACCACGAGTAGTGTCTTGATTTCAGCAGCTTTGCTGATAGACTAAGCTTTACTATGTGGCTATGTGCTACTTTTACTAAAAGGAATCCTTCAACATTTTAACAAAATATATTTTGTACAAAGACAAGCCGTGTATGTTAATTGCCTAGCTCAAACCTGTAGCATTCATGAGTTGTACTACTGTGGAATGACAATGTGCTTTGCATGTTATTTTTTATTATTTCTTCTGATCCCTGGGATAAAGTGCTATAATTTTCCCCATCTGTTGTTGTGTTTCTTTTGGTTCTTAAATTCTAAGTGTTCTTCCACCATGCCTAACATTTTTCATAGTTATCCAGCAGTTTCTCAGGATCTTTAAATATTTGATACAGAACCTTTTATTATAACAAGAATTAAACAAGAATGAATTTATCAGGTCTCTCAGTACAATTTATCAGGTTAATTCACTGGCAGTGGTTTAGCTGTTGTAATTAGATTAGTTTGATTTTGGTGCAGTTCGTAAGTAGTAAGTATCATGTGCTTTTTTTCCATATGCCATCTCTGAAACAGTTGACATTGTGGTGGTGTTCTCTAAGACGGTTGCTAAAATGGCTATTCTCATACTACTTTAAATTACAGAATTTAGAAAGACTGAAAGTAAAAACCTTTTTGAGAAACTTTTTCTTTATCATTCTATCTATTCTCAGCTTTTCACCTTCTTGGTACTTTGCTTACTTACATTTTGAAGTTTGTTTTCTGTGTCCATGCTTATGTTCTTATGTTGTAAGAGATTCTGCTGCTTCTTCTTAGTTATGTTGTTTCGTTTCAGAGTGTAAAGAAACTTGCTTTTTAATTTTTTTTTTAAAGTAGAGGAATACATAAATCTACTTAATTTGTTTACATTGTTGCTGGAGAAGATGGAAATACTTTGTAACAATTTCAAAAGTGTTAAAAAAAATGGAAATGTTTCCTGTAAAGGCTGAAGGTGATCTTTATGTGAATATTCTTTGTGTTCAGAAAGTAATTACAAATGCAAATAATTTTCTTTCTCTACATGAAAAAAAGGGAAGATCAAAGTTTGAGAGAAGCTCTCTTTCCTCCCAAAAATCAGTTAATGTTTAAATTAGTTCAAGGCATGTTATTTGCATGTGTGTCTATTTAGTCCTTGGGTATAACGGTCATGTTTTTGTTGCTTTAATTTGCACACACAACGTGAGTCCGTTTTTTCAGTCCATTAGTATGACATAAGGGTAGGCTATATTGGAAAAATGCACTTTAAATATTTGGTTTCAAGTGAGACAGTTCTTATGTATTGCAGGAAATACAGTAAAGCTACGTGACAAAAACAATAGCTAGGATAATCTGTTTATTATATGTTCTCTCTCAGTGATTAAATAGATTCAGGCAATCCTAATTGCAAAAGCTGCTTTTCAATGTTGGGTTTGGAAAAAAAAAAAAGCATTAAAAAGAGTGTTTCCTGTAATTTTATGAATTTCTCCCTTTGCAAATATATTTTTCTCAATATTTTGTCAGTATTTATTTACGCTAACAAAATCTTTGAATAAACCCATTCTTAATTCTGCATTTCCCTCAGTATTAAAACACTGTTTGTTAAGATCAATTTGGAATTAAACTTCAGGCTCATAATAGGTGTGGTGATACAACAACATAATGTAAACTGGTGATGATAGTTTTTAGGTTCTAAGAAATTTCTAAGAATTTTATTTTTTTTTTCTTATTCAGGCTTATGTCAAAAATTACTTTGCCAGTGCTTGACAACATTTACATGCTTGATATTTTCTCCAAGGTCCCAACTACTTAATTATTTGTGAGTATTTTTAGGATATGATTTTGTGTTATTATTATGCTGGATTTGTACTTCATTAGCTGTCATGCTACAGCAGATTATATAGTTCTCATGGAGGCATGATGATAATTAATAGTTTATAGTCCTTGGAAAAGAATTGTAATATTTGTATTTGATAATGATAGTGCAATGCCATTTCCAGGAAGCATATTTCTTCTGACATCTCTTTTAAAATTTTGCTTGATATTGTAGTGGAAATTTCCAGTTTCTAACAAATACCTAAAGGAACATGGATTTATTTGTTCAGTGGGTTTCAGTTTAAGTCTGTATGCAGAAGGCAGTTAGTCCAATGCACTCTCTGTTGATTTCCTTGACCACAAAATCACAGTAAAATACTGCTGGGGTTAGTCAGAGGACCATGGCTTGGTGAGGACCCTGCAGGACTGGTTGGTCTACAGAGGTAAAATGTTGGAAAGGGAAAAATAAATGTTATGCTTGTCAGCTTGTATGATGAATAGTGATATGGCTGTAGGTAGTAAATTAATCTGGTAAAAAGTGGTTTTACCTGTACCTGAAAGCAGGCTTGGCTCATCTCTCTGTGGTAGATGTATGGGGAAAACAAAAAAATAGTAAGAAAAATAATGGAGAAGGCTTTGATTGTAATCCCATTTGAATGGAAATATGCAGGGTTAAGGAATATGTGAAAAAAGTGGATAAAAAGATGTACTTTTTTTTCCCTTACCAGAAAATAAGAAGTAATCAGTAGACGTCTGTTCTGTCAGTTACAAGTGCAGGCCTGTCATTTACTATTTAACAAGAAAAGGAAATTAACATATTTTATATTTTCAGTTGTAGAAATTTGATATTAATCCTATTTAGTAATGTAAATTCTTTTATAAGAAGAAGTATATAACAGAATGCACACTTTAAAATTTTGATGTCATGTTAGTTTTCAGTTTTAAAATTCTTTGGGCTATGATGATTAGACAGCAGGTAGTATGTAGGAACTAATTTTGATTTATACACGAATGACAAGAAGATGCTGAACTGTCAGTAACTAGTCAATGGTACTGCCTGATGCTGGGGAGATCTGTGCATGTTATTCCTTGTTTGAGTGAAATGTCATAACACCAGTTCTATCTTTTCAAATTTAGATGATTCTCCTGCAGAAATGTATCATGGTTTAAAAATATTTGTACATTAATAGGTATGTTTCTTTAAGTACATTTATCCTTGCTAAAGATAGTTGTGGACCAAGACAAGAATTCATTTGAAGAAAAATAAGTAGGAAAAAATGGGTTATCTTCATAGTTTCAAATATTCATAGCATTAAAGTTATGGCATTAGAATTTCCCAAGGTATTTAGAAAAATTGAAGCTTCAGGATTCTTAAACCATAAGCAGAGAGAAAAATAAATGTGATTTGAATTTGAAAAAGGCAGAATGATGTAAGTCAGTAGCTTAAATAGTGTTTTTAAGCAAAGTGGAGTCTTGTACAAAACACATGAAAATGTCTAATTTTCCGTAATGGTTTTAAATGGCATACATTGTTGGGTTGTATTGATTGCCTATTTCATTATAGTTTTCATAAACTTCATTCAAGCATAAGACAGGATTATAGTATTTTTCCAATGCTCTTACACCCAACAGAGTCACCGCTTCATATTTTTATCTCAAATTTTGCTAATGTTCTCTAAGTAAAAAGTAGTGTCAGTTGTCTAAACTCTTTTGCTTGGCACATTTTATTGAAATGAAATTGCAGCAATATTTTTTCTTTAAGAAATTGGTTAGACTTCTCTTTGTCAGATTTGATTTAAATCATAGACTCAGGGCTACTTTTCTATCCCTTTCATAGTCTTTTTTTCTTCCCACTGTAGAGAAAACACACAATTAATGAGACTACTAGGATGTACAGCTAGCAAAAATGGTTGTCACTGTATGCAGCAAACTCAAACGTCTTAAACTATGACAATGCAAAGTTGTCATCAGAATGAAAGATTTCCTGTCAGAACCATGTTACCTGTCAGTAACATATATTGACAGTTAATGGTCTTAGAGTATGGTTATGCAGTATTGACGGTCAGAAATCAGACTAGTGACTGTTCTTGCTGTTTTGAAGACAGGTGAGCTTTCTTTGCCTGCTGGTTACACTGCGGCTGATAGTGAAAGGAAGTGGCCCAGAGGACTTGGCTGCATTTGATACAAGGATTTCCTTCCCCTTCCCTCTGTCCCTGGCATCCCTAGCACCCCAGTTATATTCTTAAATCCTGTTGACAGGATCCTAAGTGCATGATTTCTGTATGAATACTTCCTTTATCAAAGCTTCACACCTTATTACTTAGGAATAATAGTATAGTTTATATAAATAATAAAAGGTTTAAGAAAGATGCCTGCATATTTTATCAAATGTAGTGGGTACAACGAAAAAAAATGTGTGAACTGTTACTATCCAGTGTGTATAAGAACAACATTTTTCTTGTTACAAGAGCACAGTCTTCAAGCCTCAAATGGTGTGTGCACTTTGATTTATGATATATGCAGAAAAACCTCCCTTGACTAGTGTGGTGCTCCAAAGGTAATTCTTTTTCCTCTCTAAAGGAGAAGAAAAAACCTGCTACACTGCCAGGAAAGAAATTTTCAGGCATAATTTACCACACTAATGTACTGTACAGGCTGAAATCTGTTATAGCTTGATTTCAGACACAAGTCTGGTGAAGACTGAGTGAGCAAGAATGCTGACTCTGTAGATGAGTCAGATTGCCTCTTATGGAAACTTTTGTGTTATTTAAATTTATATATGTGTTTTACAAATTAGTTTGAGGAAGTGAAGAGTAAGAAGGACTTTAAATACAGAAAACATCAATTTTGCTCAAAATATGAGTTGTGTGCATTTAATAAGTTGCTAGAAAGTATTAATTAGTTGAAATCGAGTTACCACAAAAACTTATGCTTGAAGCTCTTTCAGTGAGCACATCAAATGAGGTTTCTCTTTTTCAGAGCTGAACTCATCTTAAATTGTTCAAAAGGGCTTATCTGTTATTGACATCAATGTATGTCCCAGGTGGATATTATAAGTGCCAGCTGTTGCATTTTTAAGTACAGATGGCTGATCCAACTTCATCATTACTAAATGCTTTGAGTAATAAATTCTCTAGTTGGTTTTTTCCACATTGTGCTGTCTTGTCTTTTGGTGACTGGTTAACTGTTAGGGACAGCAAATGTCTGTATATGTATTGATTATAAATTACTGTCTTTATGAAACTTACACTAAGTAATCTTGTTTAACTGTATACATACACAGAAGCAGGAATGTGAAACTTGTACTAAGTGCTGCCATGTATTTCAGACTTACATTTTAAATCACACATATGTTGAACTCACAAATATTTTAAGACCTGACTCTACTGAAGCAGTTTGCTTAATATGCTTTTTTAAAGCTTTTTGCAAATTGGAAGTTATTTGAAAGTTATTGAAAGGTGTTCTATCCATTCTAATCACTTTCTGAAAAGAAAATCAAAAATATATTAAAAAGAACAGTATTTTGTTTCAAAAAGGATGGAGTGATCTGTTACAATCTCCCTATTGATTAAATATATCCTAGTTACTGAGGATTACTCGGGTTAATTCCATTTTTGTTAGATCTCCTATATAACAGAGATATACGTCATCTCTTGAAATAAAGCAGACGCTACATAGCTGCATGAGTTACTGTAACTGTAGCAGCAGCCTCCCTCTAGAGTGTGTTGAGACAGAAGAATGAAATGGAGACACTGCTGTGAAACAATACACTTCTGAGATCAATATAAAACTTAGGTGATTTATCTCCCTTTTAATGGATTGCTTCTCCCTGTATATAAGCCAGTTAAAATAATCCTTCAGCATAAAAGGACCATTTAATGAAATGTGGTCAGGTTATATGACTCAAAATAAATGTCTGATGTGAAGACATAAAGGGAATGTGAAAATGTTTCAAAACCCAATGGAGCTGATTTTTGCTTTTGTGTGCTGTATCATAAAATTAGGAAACCTGTGTCCTCAAGTATGCTTGTTTAAAAAAAAACCTGCCATTTGCTATTGAGCAGCTGATATCCTTTTATAGGCCTAGAAGAGTAATAGAATGATGTGACTAGAAGTCATGTGCCATATGTTATTGCAAGAATTTCTAATTAAATTTGTGATAAGTCTTACCACCATGATCCTACTCAAGGCTAAATATTTACATCACCTGCTACTTAGTCTAGAGATTACTTCCAATATGGGGGTTTTGCTTCCTAGTGGCAATCTTAGGTATCTACCAAATTCTAGGAGAAATTAATGTGACAAAGCTTGTGTTGTGTTCTGGGGATTTTTGAGCCCTGTAGTAGGTTAAGTTATCATGGTGTGTTACTAAATTACTGTCAATAGAGCAGAAGGAAGCAACTTAGTGTACTTAATTAGAAATCCTTCTTAAACTGTTCTTTGAAACTTGATTCTGGAAGCTGCTGAATTAGTTTGCTTTCTAAAATGATTCTTCATTTGGCAGTGAATTAAAAGCATATATACAAAGCTAATAAAACCTATTAAAAACAATTAAGGTTGCTTTGTCAAGTACTTAAAACTTGAAGCACCAGAATGTAATTTAAATGCATCTTGCTTATGTTAAAATAGAATTTCTAATTATAGACTTGCAAATAGGTGTTCTTTCAGTGGAAAAATGTAAAATTTTGCTTTGAAGGATTTTCATAAAATCTTCACATGCTGGTGGAGAAATCATTGCTGAACAGTAACATTTACCTTAGTAAGGCAGCAGGTCATGATTTCTTTTGTGTCTATTAGACATTTCCTAACAGATGACAACCATCTTGTAAATGGGGTAATATAAGGAATAATGAATTCTTTCTAAAGAATATTTCTATTCCTTAGTAATCTGTTATATAGACGATAAAAACAGGCTTTAATAACATGCTTTCTGAGTAGTTTCAGGTAACTTGAAAATTCTTTTGTGGACTAATTGTCTAATCATGTTTGAAATTAAGACATTTAAAACTATCAGCTGTGGTTTGTGGACCGCTGGTTATTTTGTAGTCAGCTGCATCTTTGAATAAAATAGAGAATTTGTATAGCATGATCTAAAGCTGATCTCTTAATTGTCTCCTCACTTCATGTGTCATGTGATGAATCATCATATATTTCTTGATTTTGAACTTTTGAACACATTATAGCTTTTACAGCTCATAAATGTAACATTACTTCTACAGAACTATAACAGGCACTCTTTGCTGACAGTGTCAAACTTAAGTGCTGCAGGTCTCTGCATCTCAAAAGATAACTGACTACAGTCTGCTTTGTCACTTCTGTTTGTGTTCAATTCTACTAATAGATACTGATAGACAATGCTTTACAAGTTAGAGGAAATTGGGTATTGGTTATAACAGTAGAGTATTCTCAAATGGCTGGAACTATTCCTTTATAAAACAGTATCTTCAGACGTGTGTACGTTTACTTTATTTTATTTCATTTCAGGGCTTTGTCTCTGTCTGACCTAAAACTGTAAAGCAATAAAATTTTGTTATAAGAGAAGTGTTCAGCAGGTTGAAAATACATTCTTCTGTTTCTTTCCATGGGAGATAAATTTAAAAATAGTTGGCCAAATTAGGTTTACTTTTGTTCTGCTTTTAAGAAATAATCCCAGCAACCTTTAAAAACATGCAATGCTCAAGGAGAAAATTGTTCTTATTCATACATTCTGTGGAGGACTGTGCAATAGCTTTTCCGGCTGAACGGTGTGAAATGTGTTGCACTGTTAGAACAAGTTAGAACAGAGAGCCAATGATATGATATTTTTGAGGAGTTAGCAATTTTTATGTTACTGGATTTAAGTTTAGGTATGGATGTTTCATTTAAGTAGGTGTCACGTTCAGTATAGCTGAATTACTTGAATTTGGCTGCCTTAGTAAAAATGAATTATGAAAGTATTGCAGACTAACTACTACTGCCAAACAAGTGAAAAGGCACGTATATTTTTTAGAGTTTTATAGCTTTTGATATAAAACTTATACTTTTTAAAAAGTCTATATGCTGAACTGGAATCAATGCATTTTAAAGCTGTTTGTTTTAGCAGTACAGTATTTAACACATTCATCTCTGTGTCTAAGCATCACATTTCAGTATTACAGTCCCCTTATCTTTTGCTCGCTAAACTAGTAAGCAGTAATCACCTTGGGAATACTTCCATGTTCTTATGAGAAGGTTGTGTGTCTGTTTTATTACTCATCACATTTATTTATTTATTACACATACTCATTTTCCTTCATGATCTCACAGTGATGCAGCTTTTAAAAGGATTGTTTTGGCTACAATTAAGAATTTAATCTTTCTAAGTCTTGCACAAATGCAAGCTACTTTATTATAGAATCACAGAATACTTTGCATTGGAAGGGAGCTTTAAAAGCCATCTACTCCAACTTCCCTGCAATGACAAGGGACATCTTCAACTAGGTCAGGAGCCCAATCCAGACTGACCTGTAATGTTTCCAGGGAGGGGGCATCTACCATCTCTCTCCAGTATCTTGGTACATCCTCCAGTATCACTGGCAACATCCTCCAGTATTTCACCACCCCTGTTGTGGCAAACATCTTCCTTACATGTAGCTTAAATTTACCTTCTTTTAGTTTAAAACCATTACTCTTTGTCCTATCTCAACAAGCCCTGCTTAAAAACTCTGTGCCCATCTTTCTTGTAAATCTCCTTTAGGTACTAGAAGGCCACAATGAAGTCATCTCAGAGCTCTTTCTTCTCCAGGTTGAACAACCCCAATTATCTCAGCTTTTAGCCTTTGGAAAGGTGTTCCACTGGTTGTTTCTGTGGCTCTCCTCTGCACTTGCTCCAACAGTTCCATGTCCTTCCCCATGCTCGGACCCCAGAGCTGGATGCAGGGTTCTGGGTGGGGTCTCAAGAGAGCAGAGCAGAGGGGCAGAATCTCCTCTCTCCCCTGCTGCCCACACTCCTTTGGATGCAGCCCAGGACACGTTTGGCTTTCTGGGCTGGGAGTGCCCATGGCTGGGTCATGTCCAGCCTCTCACCCACCACTTGGTCAGGCAGGACTTGCCCTTGGTGAAGTCATGCTGGCTGTCTCAAGTCACCTTCCTGTCCTCCATGTGCCTTAGCACAGCTTCTAGGAGGATCATCCCAGACACAGAGAGGAGGCTGACAGGTTGGTAGTTCCCACGATCCTCCCTGCTACCTTTTCTAAAAATGAGTACGGTTTTTCTCTATTTTTTTTTTTACCAGAGTCTTCACCTGACTGCCATGGCTTTTCAGGCATCATGGAGAGGGACTTGGTAACTGTGTGGAATCATAGAGTTGTTTAGGTTGGAAAAGACCTGTAAGATCTCTGAGTCCAGCCATAAACTCAGCACTGCTAAGTCCACCATCCTTACATAACTGGACACCTTACCTATGCTCTTCCTTGAAAACCTGTTCCTGCTTTCACCACGTCTGCATTTGCCTTGTGCCCTTTAGTTTGAACAGCTGTTCTGTGCTCATCCATGCTGGTCTCTAGCCTTGTTTGCTTGATTTCATGCTCTTGGGGATTGTGCTCTATGTGCTCTATGTGTCCTTTAAGATCTGCCAAGCCTGTTCTGCTTTCTTGTCCCTGATGGCAGATTCCTTGGAGTCCTATTGACTAGCTCCTTTAGGCGATGGAAATGTGCTTTCATGGAGTTTAAGACTTTCTTTCCTGTCCACCTCGTCCTCAGGTCTGCAAACTCCACCAGTGCATCTCCACTCCAGGTTTGTCTCCAATCTTGGTGTTCCCAAGTGGGCCCACCTGCACTGGTGACCACCAGGTCCAGCCTTTCACGCCCTCTGGTAGCAGAATCTATTGCATGTCTTAAGAAGTTATCCTGGATTGCTCACCATGCAACCTCTACGGTAGATGTCAGGGTGGTTGAAATACCCCAGCAGGACAATATCCTGCAAGCCTTTGATTGATTTAGATTTATTTCCACATTAATTATTGATATTTTTTAAAATTAGATTGCGATCTAGAAGTAATGTGTTAATTACTAACATAATCTTACTAACGAAGATAACAAGCCATGATTTTTTGACATTTGAAGTAACTGATTATGCCCTATGCTCAGCTCTACCTTTTCACTGTTCTCTGTTACTTGATGTCTATCTTGGGTGTTCAAATTAAACAGTTCTCTAAAAAAAAACCCCAAAAACTGATAGAGAACTTGCAGACTTCAGTGACTTATCTTCTATTAAAAGCATGACTAAAATGGGTTGACTTGTGCAGTGTTGAGAAAACAGTCCAAATATTTTTGTGGCAATACATGTGTATTCTGTTTGGGAGTCTGAATGTTGGAAACATTAGGCAACCATTTTGTATTTAGCACACTCTTACCACCATTTTGAAATGAAAGAATCAAGGAAACAGATTGTGAAATTTGAAGGATAAAATAGCCTAAAACGAAGCAATTTTGGCAGGAAAATTCAAGAAAGTAAATGCCTACTTCCTATGACCAAAGTATTTAACCATCTTAGATATATATATATATATCTGCCTATCTACTTATGTATATGTGTATACATCTCTGTATGTATGTGCAGTGGCTCTTATCACAAATAAATGATTTTGCACTAGAGGTCCTAAGAGCTTCTGCTATAAAGAAAAGAAAATGCTTCTTTTTAATATATCTCAAAATCTTAAAGCAGATACTAAAATATTGTTTCCTAATTTTTCTAGACTTTTGTGGAGAAGAATATATTTTTAAATTGTGATTAGGAATACTTGGGTATATAAAGATAGGCATATTATCTTCTACATGTCTAATATCTGTTACTGTCTAATGCTACCATGCATTTTCTCCTAGGTCAGTGTTTCTTAGCTTCACTGAAGTCAAGACACTCATAATATTTGTCTGACCTTTTTGTAGGGAATCTCTTTGAAGTAAGTGGTCAACCTCCCCCCCCCAACCTAAAAAAATAAAGCCTACGAAACAAAGAACAAAAAAACCCCCAAACCACCACAAGAATAACAAACCAAAAAAAATCCACCCAAAAAGCCCCTCAAAAGCAGCAACAAAAACAACAAAAAAGCCTGAAAAAGAAAAAAATCCAGCTTCTGTGCTGCAGAGATGAGGGTTTTTTTTTCCTCTGAGGCAAATCTCCTCTAAGATTTCTTTGTGTCACCTTGTTATTTCAAAAAACTGACAACAATGCATTACAGTAATTGGGTTCTTCTGCTGGCACATTCTGACTCACCTACATTTTTGGCAAGACAAATATAATTATGTTAAATCAGAAGGATGATACCTGATGTCCCATTTGCAAAACCTCTTCCTTATCTGTCCTGTTTGAAAATGTTGTGTCTCAGATGAGCACTGTGGAATTCTTTCCATTCTTCCACAAACTCTTCTTGCATTGAAATTTTCTGGGCATCTCATTGTTTTAAACAATATTTTTGGAAGAATTATGGAAGATGAATATTCACATCAAATGCAGTGTAAGTTAGTAACATGCTGGCATTTTATGCTGTCTGTTGAAAAGTGTGTTCAGATACACTTCATTATTAATAGAGAGGGAAAATCCTGACATCTGGATATTCCTTGGGCTTCAAAGAATATCCCAACGTGTTTATTTTGGATCATTGCTGAACCATTGAGCTAATATGGCAATTGTTTCCTGGATTGTTAAGATAACTCAGCTGTCTGTAGTATCTAACTTAATCTTAGCATAGTCCAAGGGCTTTAAAGATATACAAATCCTTTTTGTTGTGTGCATAATAGCCATCAGTGATTTTAAGAATTATATGGCAACAATACAACGTTTTTTGCAGAACTGTAGTTGATTTGGCTTCCATGTTGGGAATCCTGAACTTATTCATCATCAGCAAAGATCATGCCTCAGCTTTTTGTGTGTTCACCTGAGGCAAACACGAGAGTTTTGGTAAGTTATCTACTTTGTGAAGTAGACTTCCCCAGGAGGACAAACAATTTTCCAAACAGTGAAAATTGGTATTTATAACAACAGGATTTTTTTTTCCACTTTCTTCCTGCTTAAACAAATCAGGCCTCCACTTGTGTTGTGGGAAGTGTGAAACATACCGGTATTTCAGCCAGTACAAGCAGCTGATAACCCATTGCTGCATTTGAAGATATGTGTGATAGGCACAGAGGGCACAAGCTGTTCATATGTGGAAACACAGCCATCACTTTCTCCTTTCTCCTCACCTTTTAGGAATTGATTTCCATGGCAAGCTCTAAGTAAGTCCCACTTGTGTAATTGTAATTAATTATGAACATGCTGCCAGCAGTGCATGGGGCAGGATGCTCATCTCCAAGCAAAAACTGAGAGAACCCCCTAGATGTCTGGGGGCCTCTCTCCCAGGCAAAAGTGCTAGGGGAGGAGTGCAGTGTGGCCCTGAGGTTGTGATGAATGTGCAGGCTTTGGTCTGAGGCTCAAGCAAGTACCTGTGAAGGGTGCAGGCTGAGGCCAGGCACACCAGGTGGCTGAATTTCAGGAGCTGGGGAGAAGCCTGTGTGGTGCTGGATGGGCTGAAGAGGAAACAGAAGGAGGGCTTTTGTAACCAGCCCCTGATGGCTGATGCTACTCTGAGTAACATGCCACAGATCCTGGTGACCCACAAGAGCAGAACTCTGGTGCACTCTGCACTCCTGTGTATAAGCCAGGATGAAATGAGAATAAAAGCAGTGTGGCCAGCAGGTCAAGGGTGGTGATTCTCTCTGGTGCGACCCCAGCTGAAACACTGCATCCAGCTGTGGGGTCCCAGCACAGAAATGACATGGACCTGTTGGAGTGAATCCAGAAGAGGCCACCAAGATGATGGGAAGGAGACAGCACCTTTACTAAAAAAAAAAAAGAAAAAAAAAAAGAAAAGGTTGTAAGAATTGGGATTTTTTAGCCTGGGGAGGAGAACGTTTCAGGGTGCAGACTTCGAGTACATCAAAGGAATCTGTAAGAAAGATGGAAAGATACTATTCACAAGGGCATATTGTAACAGAACAAAGGGGACTTGTTTTAGGCTGAAGGGCAGGTTTAGATTAGGTACTAAGAATTCTTTCCTGTAGCAGTGGTGAGGCATTGGCCCAGGTTGCCCAGAGAAGTTGAAGAAGTCCCATCTCTGGCAATATTCAAGGCCAGGCTGTATGGGGCTTTGAGCCATCTGGTCTAGTGGAAGGTGTTCCTGACCATGACAGGGGGGATTGGAACTGGATGGTCTTCAAGGTACCTTCCAATCCAAAACATTCTTTGATTCTAGAATATCCTAACCCTTGAAGACACCAATGAGCAAGCTCTGGAAGGAGAAACCGCACCCACAGCACATATTAGAAACCATAAAAAGAAATTATGACTACTCATTTTGAGTATCTCTGCAAAGGAGTACTGACCCTTTTGTCAGCCTGACAGGGATTCACCTGAATTTTGTTGCTTTCCAGGTGCTATGGCTTGGGATGTGGTCACAAAGACCACAGCCTAGTAAAAACAGGGATTGTTGTGCCTTGTTCTTCTTCTCTCATGTAATCATGAATGGCACAGCAAACCAGGACTTGTGCAGAATCAAACAAGATGGCAAAGTTCTGGATGTATGATTGAAAGGGATTAGTGGTCAGGTTACCTGCTTCTCTCTTTACCAGCAAGAGGAAAGAGTCTAGGCAGGAAATGTTGGAACAGCAGCAGGACCGTCTGGGCACTTGACTGTGCTTGCTGTGGTTGGCTACCAAGAAGCACTTTGCGTAATGTCCAGACTTGCTTTTCTCTCCCATGATAGACTTTGTAGAGCAACCCAAAGGTTCTCTTGGAGCCTGTGATGGGACCATGAACAAAATGCGTTGGACAGAGGCTTTGGCTGCTGAGACACCACCTGTTACTTATCTCCATTTGGATATTGTGCCATTGACTGCAGTATTTGCACCTTGGCTGCTGCTGTGCAGCCAATTTCTTGTCCATGAATAGTTCATACAGAAAATCCATGTCTCTCCAGTTTATTGGCAAGGATGTTGTGTATAACTGTATCAGAGGTCTGCAGAAGTCTAGGGAGATACTGTGGCTCTTGCCTTATCCAGCAACACAAGTCACCCTGTTGCAGATGGCAACCAGATTAGTCTAGCACAGTTTTCCACTGGTGAAGCCAAGCTGGCTGACTCGTATCACCTCCGTGTCTACCATATGCCTTGGCACAGCTTCCAAGGGGATCTGTTCCACGATTATACTGGGCTTAGGATATTTTTGAGGATCTCCGTTTTGTTCCTTTTAAAAATGAGTGCAATGTTTCTCTCTTTTTCAGTCACAGGGCACTTCATCTGGCTGCCAGGACTACTCAAATATGATTGAGAATGGCTAGGCATCTACATCAGCCATGTCCTTCAAGAACCTGAGGTGCATCCTATTGAATCCTGTATTCTTCTGTATGTTTGAATTCCTCCAATGATCTTACAATGATGGAAGGGAATTAACTCCCCCAGTTAGGCTTCAGGGAATTGTGAGTGTGGGAGGATTACCTGCCTAGAAAAATGGAGGTTCTTGCTCTGTATTTGCAGCATCCTGTTTTCTCTTTCCCCTTCTTCCTCCTCCCTATTCTGCTTGGTTAGCATCTGCTAATCTGGATTCATTCAGGACACAAATAGTTTTCATTTTTTTTCTGTTTGTCTCCATTCCGCTACTTCCCTTGCCCCCTATTAAATTTTATGAGCTAGCCTTAGCCTTTAACTTCTTTCAGATTTGCTTGGATACAAACTACTTTTGTTCCTGGATTTGGGATAAGTAAATCCTAGATTTAACTAACATAACTTCATGCTGCTGAACACCTCAGTGATGCACCGTCTTTGTCTGCAGCAGTGCTGCCAGCTTTTGAAGCCTGGTTTGGTATAAGGTTGCAAATATGTTACAAAGATATTAACCTTACACATTTTTGCTGTGATATCCAATAACAGGTTGGAGATAGAAGTTCTTAGTGCATTAGAATTTCAAAAATGAGTTGTTCACCTTCCCAGTGTTAGGCTCGTGTTCGTTTCTGTGATTCTCAGTGAAATATTTTCTGTAGTGTATCAGTATTGTTGGCATTGCTACAATCCTGTATATTTTCAAGGCAAATCTTCATGCTGTAAGTGTATCCATCATTTCTTCAATGCTGATGATAATAACTAAATAAGATAACTCAATCTTGAAATATTTAATCTTGAATATATAAACTGCTGCCATTTTATGATGCTTACTTTCTGCCACCTGCTACCACTTTTCAGTTGATATAAAATACTTCTATTTATTAGGACAAGCCAGATGTGATGGCAGTTCCTTAGCAAAAGGATGTTAAGTGTCAAAAAGACAGAATTACAGTAGATATTTTTATGCCTTTATCTGTGTATCTTTAACAGGCTTGTGATTTTTGTGAAATGGCTATTAATTTTACACTAGACACTGGGTGAATGTACAAAGGCTAGTAAAAAGACACACTGTCTAGACAGCTGTTTTTGTCCTTAAGCATTGCACCTTTTCACTGACAGGTCTTAATTAAACAGAAAGTTTAAATTTTGCCGTGATAAAGGCTTGAAGGGTCACAGCCAAAATTATACTTATGTTTGGAATCCTTTTTATTTAGTCTGTTGTGAAATCATTTATTTCAAAATCTTTATTATAGGCTTCTGATAGATGAAAAGCAGCAAATAAGAGTTCAAGACGCATAAAAAACCTGACAAAAAGAGAGATGCCTGTTAATATGAAATCCTACCCAAGCTGTAAGTGATGCTGAAAGGCTGTTAAAAATTGCCATTGTGAGTTGTACTGTAATATTTTACTGTGTTTTAAAGGCATGCAGTTCAGGATATAATTGCACATTTTTTAAAGATTTGTCAAGGAGTATGCTGTGCCTGGTTAGCCACATCATTTGTGAGAAATTTCCTATTTTCTACTTGCCATTGCTATATATTTAAACTTGGTTATACTGGATGCATTTAAAAGGAAACGTGTATATATTAATGACCTAATAATGAATAATTGAAAAATAAAATTAAGTGGAATTCAGCTGAAATTTTGAGGATACATGTATTAAAGGCAGTGTTTTCTTAGCATAGGGATGTACTGACTGATAGGGTCATTGTACTCTACAAATCTCTTGGAAGGCTCAAGACTTTAGGTGGCGCAGCATAAGGAGAGTTAGGTGGAAAGTTTAAAGCAGGGGCAAAGAGCTTGTTACTGGTTGTAAGCCCTAAAAAGTATACTTATTAAGATCTTGATATGAGCATTCTGTACAGTTGATGTGTTTGAGTGGACTTGGCAATGTGGGGGTAGCAGTTTAACTTGATGATCTGAAATGTCTTTTCCAACTAAATTCTATGATTCTGTGAAATACTATAGATATGATGTAAAGTAGGCTGCAGAGTTGGGAATGAATTACTTTAAATTTTAGGCAAACTAATTATGTTGCAAAGACAAATGAAACAGCAGTGTGGTCTGCTAAAGAGGAATAAAATCCTAGCAAGTTAGATTGTATTATGTTATAACAAAAGAAGTTTGGGAACTCACTAAAGTGTGAGTGACATGGTGCCTTTGAGCTTGAAACAACATTTGCTAATGTTGTTTTTAAATCTGCTCTTGCATTAGGGAAAAAAAGGGAAAAGTAAAGAACAAAAAAGTGGTACTAAAAGATAGGATACTCCTTCCTCTTCTTCATTTATTTTTTAAACTAAAATGTGGGGTGGATGGAAGAACTCTTGATCCATCTTCATTTCCATATTGTAAATCAGTAGTAGTAACATAATAATTTATTGCCTAAAAAAAGAGAGGAAATAGTGTGTTGGAAGTAACAAAATACTGATGATGCCCTTAAGTAAAGTTCTCTTCAAAAAAAAATCTTTCATTTTGATCTGCAGAGCATCGTGGTTTTTTGTATATGATCAGACGTGTTGTTTGTATTTGGCAGTGACCCTTAAGTTCTGCAGAACAAATATCCCTCAAAACTTGGCTTGTAAATAGCCTCCCAATTACATTTCTGATGAAAACCATTGTGACCCGGTGTTACTTTTGGTTTGCACATTACTCTGCTAGGATCACTGTTTTTATGCTATGAATCAGGATGGAAGCTCAGAGGTGATGAGGTAAATAAAGTTTGGGAACTAGGTCCACCAGCCCCAGCACTCTCAGTAATGGAGATGCTCTGTTTGCCTGAAAGGACGAAGAATGTGGCCTGGAAACTTGGTGAGAAACTCTGAAAGGAATGTCAGGATTGAAAAATGGGAACCTTATTTTACGGGCTTTTGCTGGAAGAAATAAATTTTTGATGCAACAGATTTGAGAGAATTTAATCAATGCTGCTGAATGAGGATGATTTTATTTTTCATAGTAATTCCTGAGATGGATAGTGCCTATCTTGGCTCTCAACCTAGACTAAATTTGCAATACTTTCAGCTAGGAAAGTACTTTCAGCTACTATCTGGGCAGCCTTTCCATGGAATCTGTGAGAAAAGATACGATGAACACCCAAATGCTTTTTTGAGTCACATCACCCAATCACCATATCAAAGCACCAAATGCTTTTGAGTCACACTTAAAGGTAATTTCTTTCTGAGGCATGTGTCTCTAAAGGATTGTGAGTTAAAGTAATTTCTTCATATAATCATTATAATCCTGATCCACATGGTCTTCAGGTGGAAGAGTCAATACTGGGTTTAGGGATTACATCTGAAATCCTGCAAAAATTGTTTCAGTGTGCTACATTTTGTAATGTTTGAGCTTTCAGTTCTTGTGTGTAGCTCATTCATATCCATGAATAGAAAGAAAAAGAAATCTAGTGATCTCTTTACAACTGAGGAATGAATACCTATATGGGAAGTATAATTGATGAAATCCATGAAACACAGCACTGAATCACAGTTACTATCTGAAAACAACAGCTGTATGAGCTCAGATTCAAAACAAGTTCTAATATCATGCTTAGAATGAGGAAACCCAAAGCATTTTAAGCACTTGCAGCTGAGATGTAAGCCACAGAGAGGCTTATAATGCTCAAGTAGATATTGCCATTTCCCAGCCTTGGACTCCTCCCAAGGTTCTCCCTCTCTTTGAGTTTTGGAAGTTGTGATTCTTGAGTCGATGAAGTTTCTTAACAGAAAAAATGGTCAGAAAATTCCGCCCTCCCCCCCCCCCCGCCGGTGAAGTGGCATATAAATAGTGTTGTGAGACCTTTTTTTTTCCCCCAACAACTTCAATTCTGCAATTGGAATATTTTGATCCAGTATGTGTCTATTTTTAGCCAGTCTCAATTTGGTCAACTGGAAGTGTGTGGGGGAAATTGAGAGTAGCATACTTCTGTTGGCTAGAGTTGCAGTGATTGTTGACTGACTAGACAGTGCTTTTTCCAGCAACATTGATCAACTGGTATTTCCTTAGAACTTGGTGGGGACAGTGTTCATATTTTGTATTAAATCATAGTGCTGGGATTTAAAGCGAAGTGTCTAATGCAAAGGTCATGTTTTCAGTACAGTAGTGGGTCTTTGGAAGGATTGTGTTTTAGACTCATGAAGAAAAATCAAATTGCAGGAACTGATCAACTTGTATCATTATGATATAGAAATTTCAGTAGATCTTTCCTGCCCTGTTTAAAATGAGTGCTCAGCATACTCTGAAGAACTGAAAAGTACTTAAATATATTTTGTGGACCAGAATAGGGCATGTGTTGTGTTTTTTTTCCAGTCAAGTAGCTTAGCTACGAGTATGCAGGCTCTGGTATATAGTGTGTGGTTTTCTTTTTTGGGTGAGTTCACATCATTTTCACTAAGTTAATTGAGCTAGTGGTAGAGGCATCTTCTGCTCCTAAATCAGGAAGTTGTGTGTTGGGGGTTAGGTTTGTTCCTTCTTTCTCTAAAGAATTTTTTCCCCATAAGTTACCAAGGAGACCAAGTGTTGGATACTTGAGAGTACTTAACCGAAACAAAGAGGTGGACAAAGTTGGGAGGGGGAGATAACGCAGGTAAAAGACAGAGCTTGAGGCAACTGCGGGCTCTTCTTTGTCCTGCGTTTGGGGGAGAGAGAGAACAGCTGTTGCTGGCTGGAAGAGTTTCACTGTGGCCAAAGGGATCCAGTCCTGGGAAATCTACTATCACCGGTTTGGCCTGAATCCCAAGTTTTCTCTGCCACCTGCGGGAGCTGGGCCGGCCCTGCCTCGCCTTCGGCTTCTTCGGTGCTGCTCTTACTACAGTGTGACCCAGCACCCCCTGCGTTGCCAGGACACCCTGCCATCCCAGCTACCGGCCCGGGACTTTTCCACTGTTTCAGCTTGGTGCTCTGAGGATCCTGCAGGGACACCGAAACCAAACTGCCCTGGGTTTTGTGAAACAAAGCCTTCAAGGTTCTTGGTACTGTTTTCGTTTGTTATTAATGCTGTAGTTGTTTGGTGGGGGTTTTTTGTGTTTGTTTGCTTTGTAATACATACTAGTAAAGGACTGCTATTGCTATTTCCCAAATCTTTGCCTAAGAGCCTCTGATTATAAATTTAAAATTGAAAAAGAAAAAAAAAGGGGGTGATGGGGGGGTTTATACTCTCCATCCCAAAGGAAACTGCAGTTGTTTTGGTTTTTTTTAATTACCTGGCAGATACCTGTCTTCCCAAACCAAGACATTGTGACATTTTTGTTTCTTGAGTTTCCAAATGAATTGGCATTTGGAAACTAATCTCAGCTTTATGTTAAAAAAAAATAAAAATAGTGTGCCAAAGTAAGCTTTTAGTCAAACAAGGTATATCATTCAGTCTGAAACTAAATACAACCATGGTCTGCATTTGACGTTTTCCTGTAGGGAAAGTGGAAAAAAAAAGCCCTCACCTCCAACTGTGGAAAGTTGATGGTATGGCTTTTACCACGGATGGCTCATCCTGGAGGCCGTATTTAAGCATGTGGAAGACAAGAAGGTGGTCAGGAGTAGTCAGCATGGATTTGTTAAAGCAACCTGATTGCTTTCTATGCTGGGACAGCTGATAGATTGGGGGAAGAGCAATGGTTGTTGACTACCTAGACTTCTGCAAGACTTTTGACACAGTCTCCCATGATGCCCACATAAACAAAGTCAGGAAGTGCAGGCTGGACCAGTGGAGGGTGAAATGGGTTGATAAATCACTGAGTGGCAGAGCTCAGAGAGTAATGATCAGTCGCACAGAGTCTAATTGGAGGTGTTTCACTAGTGGTGGCCTTCAAAGGTTGAAGCTTAGTCCAAAATGGTGACATCTTTCAAGAGGATGTAGCAATGTTGAATGCCAGAGGATCTGATTATTTAAATTGGGTAGCAGGAAATTATTCCATTTTTGTGCATGAAAATAGCATTGCCAGATTTAAACAATTACATTTATAAGATTTTGAAGAGCTATTATAATTTTATGTAGCCATTTATGTGAAAAGTTTTGTAAGTTGTCTTTAATCTCTAGTCTACTCACTTTGATGGGAAGACATATGTTATGGAAACAATAATAATTGGATATTTAAAAATCCAGCTACTGTAACATACTTTGAAACATTGCAAGTGTTTGTGATACTAGAATTCTCTTCTGACAGTCTTGAAGTGATAATAGTAATTATTGGAAAACTGAGCAACTTGCATGTGTAGTGCCTTACTTTACGCTACTGATTGTTAGTGGTTTGCGTCTGTGCACTTGAGAATTGAATTTTATGGTTACTTCCATGAAGCAGCTCCAAATTCTGATAACTGACTCTGCTTTGGAAAGAAGAGAAAGAGTGCTTGCTACAGACAGGATTAATAAAACCTCAGGATTGTACAGAGAGAGATGGAAGCAGGTACGGTGTAGAATTTTTAGCTTGGTTGTGGTATGATTAGGTTTCAAGCTTGCTTTCAGCTCTTAAAAGCTTGTGGGCTTCCCCCAGTCAGTCACAGCCTCTCCTGCTCTTAGCTGGAATGATCTGTGCTCACTGATCCCTAAATCAATTGAAAATCCATTGTAATCTGGGAAGGAGAATTATTTTATCACTTAGGTAATTGGGGTATTCAGGAAAGACATTAAGGAAAGATCTTTAATCCTTCATGGATCTTTGTGCAATGCAGTCTTAATTGGGTGTATCATCCACAGAGCACTTTTAAATGCAGATATACTGTAAAAATTGGCCACTCAAAGACAACTTTAAAAATTACTGCTTCACCATCAGTCTTTTGGGAACCACATCCTACTGTTTTCTGTGGGCTTTTGTGAAGTTATTCTGTAGTTTCCTGACAATATGCACCTTAAAACACAATATTGGCCTAGTTATATGGAAAATTGGAAGTCATTGTACTTTAAGCTTAAAGTCTGAGTTAGCATATGTTGTTGCCTCCTGTCCCTAAGCCATGTCACAAGTCAGTGTACTGAAAGAACATGGAGTATAGCAATCAAAACACAACTTGAATATTTTAACTACAGTATTTGGCTTTGATATCATGCCATGGGTTAATAAGAGGTCAGTATTTTGAAACACTAAGACCTGTTTAAAGCAAATCTATGACTTGAAGTATGGAAAAAATAAATAGTCAGGTAGTCATGTGATTTTTGGTATCTTGTCAAACCACTATAGCTCTTCAAGTATAATTTCAGAATGTTCATCTTTGTTTATTTATTTCTTCATTCTGAATTTCATGCTTTACTTGTGTATATGCAGCATAAAGCTGCAGTATATTCTTCTTTGTTATAATACAGCATTTTGTAGAAACATCCAGAATCTCTACACATGTTGTAGAGATTTTTTTTCTGGTGATCTCTGCCCAGGAGACACAAAACAGTGTTTTTATTTTTAAATCTGTGGTCTTCTACAATTACTCAAGGCTTTTCTGACAACAGATACTTCACAGCTGTCGGTTTCTTTCTCAGAGACCTCAACACTAAACATCAACTCTCTGATGTTCAGCACATGAAACTAAGGTCTGGATTATCTGTGGGATGAACTTAAATGCTGAAGGCTGAGATGTGAATTCTCTCCTACGCTTCTAGGTCAGCAAAATACCCTAGTCACCTGATGTAAAGTGCTTGCTTTATTACTGTTCATGTCTGAAGGGATTTATATTGGCAGACCTTAGTAGCTGTCATTCACATTTGAGGCTGTTCGGATTTAATAGTGTATTTCAATTCAATGATGCAAATTTGGCATTACTTTTAGTGCCAAACCTGTCACACTAAGATTTCAGGCGTATCAGTCTCTTAGGTGTTTTGTCTGACTGACTTAGCCTAATGAGGCAGGGAGAGAGCAGAGAAGTTTTTGATGTTGCAGTTTTTATTTTGTTTTTGTTAAGCTCTTTGTCCTTTTGATGAATTTTCTGGTAAACTTATCACCACACATTTGTGCAGGAATGTAATTTGGGAGAACTTGTGCTTTATCAAGGTGGAAGCTTAAGAGAGTAGTTTTTGTTTTGTTTTGGTTTTTTTTTTTTTTTTTTTTTTTTTTTTTTTTTTTTAAATGGGATTCTGAAAGTGTCTTTCTGGGAACCTTGTGACTAAAGTCTGATGTGAAAACAGTAATGCCAAATATGTCCCTCATCTTTCTTAAGTATGTTATTAGTTGGCATGGACCTCCAGTTATGGACCTCCATAATACAGTTATGATTTCCAAGGGTAACTAGTCACTAAGATCAAAGGTGATAGCTTTTGGCATTTGAATGCAAGTCCTACAGTAGAGAAAAGAGGAAGAAGAAAGGTAGAAAACAGAGTAATAGTTTTCTGCAAGGTATGAGGCAGAAGACTTTTGAGAAGTTTTTCTAGTAGAGTAAGGTAGAGAAGGAATTATTCAAAATAATGGGATGACTGTGCAAGTTTCAGCATGACAGATGGACTTTTAAACCTGGCCTTTGATACATTTCATCAAATCTTGCAGAAGTGACATTTTTTTGTAATGTTCTTACTTTTCTTTCAAAACTCAATTTTGTTGCTCTTCTAGCAGTGTGT
This sequence comes from Chamaea fasciata, assembly GCF_029207755.1. Lineage (NCBI taxonomy): Eukaryota > Metazoa > Chordata > Aves > Passeriformes > Sylviidae > Chamaea > Chamaea fasciata. Next base: position 54,732,824 of record NW_027094089.1, read on the forward strand.
TTCTCTGTGCTTATTACCTAGGTTATAGTTATTAATATTTTAAAAATATTTGAATCTGAAACTTCTGTCAAGAATGTGAAACACTCACCTTAGGTTTTCTATATTTACAGCTACTCTTGTTGCTATTTACACAATTACTCCTTGTTTTTGTTGGGAAGACTTACATTTCTCATTTGAATCTCTTCCATGGTGCATTTTATGAAGTTCTTAATAACTGACTCTATCAACCAGTTACAGCTTTTTAGATAAGCAGCCTATAAAACAATGACTTTTTAAGTGCCAGCCTTACAGCTGTGTCTTGTGGCCCATGTGTCTGTTAATTGCTTTGTTGATACTAGAAAAGTTATGTGTGTATATCAGAAGTGCAGGAAGAACTGATGAAAAAAAAGAGGAAGAACACTGAATTTTGTTCATTATGTGTGAAGGTAATAAGTAATAGTGAGTGAAAAATAGCAAATTTGGATTCAAAAATTATGAGCATAAAAACACTAAAACAGGGAAAAAAGGATCAAATGGAAGCAGTTTTCTATAGGTGAATAGCAATTTCCTGGATGTGATTTCTTGATTTTACTCTGAAATATTAAAAAATATTTCATTAAATGAAAAAAACCCCTTTATACTCAATTGAATTTTGAAATGCTGTGTGATTTTTGTTAACCTTAGAACATCATTCTTGTAGAGGATAAATCTCTTGTTAACATATCTTGCACTTTCACGTATTGGATACCCCTAAATAGCGTAAATAGTGTAGAGCCAGGAAAAGACCATGAAGTTTGTCCAAAAAACACAGATCCAAAGCAGGCTGTTTTCCAAAAGTCTGTGACATTTTTGCATGAAAACCAGGAAACTCACATAGGCCAAAATTATTCTCATCTTGAATACTGAAGGCACTTTTAACTAGAGGAGACACTTTAAATTGGAAAATAGTATATTTTGTCTCTTCCTAAGTAAAATTTGCCTTGATGTTAAAGTAGTGCAACACAGTGCATAGCTATTACTATTAATTTCATTTGATTCGATTTTTTTTTAGTTTCATCATGGAATGGAATTTAGAAATATGGCTTTTTCTATCACTTTTAATTTTAGTACATGCTTGAGAGTGAGATATTAGAGCACACAAATTTTAAATCCAGCTGAGGACATTGGCAAATTACTATGTTGTAGAAGCAGATGGAGAATTAATCTTTCATTCAACTCAGTAAAATAAAAAGTTAAACCTTAATTATAACCTTGCCTGCTGCTGCTGTTGTATCAACAATTATGCTACTGCTATGCGTATGGCATTTTTCAAGGAGCAGTGTGTCAGTGACTTCTATCCAATGACAGATTTTCCTTACTTCACTCTTACAGCGATACTTCTCTAGAAATAAAGAGGTTAACTTTTATTGGTGTTTTCTGGCTTGGAATAATTTCCCTTTTATTGTAATTAGTCATTACATATAACGAGGGATTGCTTTGAATTTTAACAACTGTTAGTAGCATTTGTAACAAATTTTGTTAGTAAAGGCTTTGGGAATAACTGCACTATTTATTATAAATGTGGGAAATTTCATCAGTTTTAGAAAGCATAAACCATGTTACTAATAAGTTCCATTATTTGATTTAATTGATTTATATCAATAATATCTTTACTTATTGATACTTTGATTCTTTTTTACTAGATATAAGCTTTTTTAGCATCTCTGCAATTGAAAATGAAAAATGGATATTGATGGCACTGAAGACTAATCAAAATTAATTCCTTTCCAGAATCTTAGTGTTGCCAGTTGGCCACTGGATTTTGATTTTCAGTTTTCCCATGGATCAAATGGTTCTGCAGAAGCACAGTCTTTTCTTACAGAGCAATAAGACTTTTTTTTTTTCCATTCATTTTAAAGGGTCTTTCATTTGTCAGACTTTCCTCCCTTTTTTTAATCCCAAGGACTGGCCCAGCACTGATTTGACTGACCTGATTTGACTCTCTAAAATTCAGTGAGATGTCTTTTGGGACTGGGAGTGTGAGAGGGTGCTATGTGAATAGTATTCACACTTACTTGATTAGATGCATACATAATCTTTCTTTTGTGGCTCCGTTTTGTATATTTGGTATTGATACTTGGGCTTTGCAAACTCTGACAGTTTCATTTTCAGGAATCTTACACACATCTACTCTCATTCATCTGAGATGTGAGCATCTTCTTCCGCTGTAAGAATGGTATTTTCCTTTCCCTGTAATCCCTCTGTGTTTGTTAAGTTCAGTCCTTGTATCTTCAGAGTAATTCCATTTTAAATTATTTCAAGGTAACCTGGTGTCTCTTGTGTTTTCTAGATCATTAACGATGTAGATGTTGCATGATTAGTATAATGGCTATTACATGTTGTTTCTCAGTTGGGGTTTTCCCTTTTTTAAAAAAAAATTCTTTTGAATGCTCCCTGAATGAGTTAAAGGATCTGATTATTTTAGCTGAATTAGAAAATAATTTAATCTTAATGATGTTTCATAATTTTCAAATACTGTTTCTTGAATATTAGTGGCTTAATTCCTATTTGGCTAATTCCTCAGTAAGGAGAAGATTTTGCAGAAAAATATGTGAAAACATTGTTAAGTATAACTCAGTAATCCTCTTATCTAATCTTGCTGGAGCTTAACTATGAAGTAGAGTTCCCTTCTGACACAATTGTATAATTACTACTTTTTGAGCAATCCTTTCTGAGGATTTAGATCAGTGCGAAACTGTGTTTCTTGCAGAGCAATAAAATATATGTGTCAAAACTATAATGACATTCTAATTCCATTAAAATACCTTGGTATCTGAGATCTTTTGTGCTGCAGACTTCAGGATAGTAAGAGAGTTCCATGAAATAGCTAGGATAACAGAGGTGCAGGAGGCATGACAGTGTGTAGTTTGTGTGCAGTAATGTAGCCTGCATCAACGTGGGTTTTGGCAAGTTATTGGACGGTATCATACAGTGCACTGTAATTGTAAGCCGGAAATATCCAGTTATGTTTGGGGCTGGTGCAATATAAAAACCAGAATTATAGTAAAGTAGGGCAAGAACCTGAGCAGTTGAGAAAAAATCGAATAACTTTATTATAGATTAAAGAATAATCATTCTTTATTTCTGTGATGTATAGTAACTCCTGTGATCTTCTTTCATAATCAATTTCAGCACTGGGAGAAGATCTGAGATCCTCTTCTTTCCCCTTTGTTGCCAGCAGTAATGAAAGGTGTAGGACACTGCTTTTCAAGCAGTTGTGTCTGTAATTATGCTGGTCAATCTATAAGGAAGGCATGAAAATCAATGTGTTTGCATCTGGCTCAATAATAGTCCTGGTAAATCTTATGAACTATCAAGTGATCCCCTCAAATCTTCCTTTTACTTCAGGGCACGCAGTTGCCATGTTTCTGCCTGTGTTAGATCCAGGGCAAGACTAGGCTTCATTACGTTACTACAAGGAACAAGAAGTTGTAATCTCGATAACAAGTTCCTGAGGTTTAATTTTATTGTTCAGAACACAAGCATAATATTTAAGTTTGTCTTAAATCACTTAAGTCCTTTTGTCCTCTAGAAGATGCTGATACTGGAGGCTTCTAGACAGTGCAAAGTTTTTTTCTTAAAGCATCATGTTGGAAATGGGGTATTGCATCATGCAGACATTTTCCTTTAAGATTGGCCAAAGTGAGGCAATTTTTAGTAGCACTTTATGTTTCCTTTTTCCTTGAGTAATTTTTAAAAGTTTTTTTCCCCTCAGTGAACTCATCTGTCATTGAACCTAAGTTCAATGTAATGTTTTTGGAAGCAAAAGACTTCAAAGAAGCCTTACTGTTAATAACTGACTGTCTGATCTATTTTTTCTTCCTCTAAAAAATGCATATCATGGACTGGAGCTTCTGCATCTGAAACAGATGATTAGATCTATCAGTTCTGTAATTGCTGAAAAGGCGAAATTTAAAACTGCAGGCTATGAGTGTCTTCTTCAGGGCCTTTTACTGCTGTCTGGAATTTAATAATTTTATGTATGTACTATCTGTGCAGCCCAAAAGTATTTTCTGCTTAGATTCTGTAACAAGTGGCTCTTGGAGCTTTACTCATGATTATATAAGTAACATAATATTAAACACGACTAACTGGAAGTTTCAGATTAGTATCACAAGACATGAGCTTTTCTATGATACATTTCTCTACTGATCGTCTAAGATGTCTGTAGTTATTCCAAATGTGTTGCACTCAGAAGAGAAAAACATTTAGTAACATTACTTTGCCCCCTTTTGGTGCCAAGTCCCAAAATAAAGGAAATAAGGAGTATCTTGTCTCAGGATAAACATAAACTTTCTGAAAATATCCTAACTTTTTACTCCTATTACCTTTACTATTATTTTATGATAATCAGTCTCATTTTCCATCCAAGCACCTATGTTGTTAAATTTTCCCTGAGACCACACAACCTGTTCATAGACATGTTTAGATTGGGAATTATGTGCATTTTCAAATAACAGTGGTTTGGGGCTGTTTCCTCTCACGTCGTCACAAATATGTCTCTATCAGCAGTAGCAGTTCTGTGGTAGTGGAAGGAGATCTACTGCTACAGACACCCATCTACTCTAATGGCCACACAATGACACATTTTGCTTATTCAAGAAGTGACACTGTGCTGTCAAGAGTCAGTTACCTGTCTGAGAACAATAAGTACAAAATCAGGCTCCTGAAATGAGATGAGCTCCAGGTCTGAAGAGAAAAAAAATGACAAGATTTGTGGCTTTGAAGGTGTGTTTAAGGAGAGAGGAAGTGATGGGAAAAGAGGTGGCAGCTAAGTAATATGTAACATGAAAACCAAGACCAGAAAATTCTTTTAGTGAAGCATAAAACTGTGAACAATATTGTTAAGCCTTTTCAAGCAAGTTCATGAATATATTTCTACTTGGTCAAATAAATTCAAAGGGAATTTGGAGGTTGAACATACTTTAAAGTAAACTAAATAGTTTATTGTTTTGTAATTCTGTTTTTCTCTAATTCACTGTGTGAAAATATGTATATGTGTATATGTTCATGTACAAGGCAAATGTGAAGTATATGCTGGCTTTGTATTCTTCATTATATTTGATTTGATACCTTTTGTATCTTTCATGAGATTTAATGTAGTCTGTAAGGTGCTAATTTACCATTTTAGACCACAAGTAGTGAGACTGATAACTTTTCCCCTGGGGCCGAAGTTATGTAAATTTTTTTTTAATGTAACAAATCTGGGGAATTTTGTTCTGTTCAGTACATTAACTTGATGCAATTTTTTTTTTTTTTGTTCAAATTACTTTTAAATTGTTTGCCTGTGTAGGTGCTTTTTTTTAAAAAAAAAACAACAGCTTTTGAAGCTGGTAAATTGATCATGTGTCTGCAGGCTTACTATGAAATGTAGTTCATAACAGCTGTGTAAGGGTGCTCCTTTTAGCAATCTCCTACAGACTTTAGTGGTCAAGGGAAGGAAAACCAGTTTGCAGAAGCATTTGAAAGTGACCATTTCACTGTTATAAACAGGCAGCACTTCAGAGTATTCTCATGTTTGACAGGGATGTTTGGCATTAGAGATATTAATATTTTTAGTGTACCTTTGTGGCACACACTGTTTCGTGGAAAAAGATTGGAAGACAAATGTATCTTTACAGCTGCTCTTACTGAAAAGACTAAAGAGCCATTAATTTTATTATTTCTTTAGTAATGTGTATTACTAAAAAAGTAATAATTTCATTCTAGAGAATGTTGAGGAATGGCTACGTGAGCAAGGCCACGTAGACATGAGAGAGCCTTGCTGAGATCGCTTGCATTCACACAGGAGCCAGTGAGGTCAGCATGACCTTGAATGCAGCTGTGTTACAATAACAAGGCCTTGGGGTTGAGAAGTCTGAGGGAGAAGCTCGGTGAAAACAGGAACGGATCCAAATATAATTTTCTTTTACTGTAACCAATCAAATATCAACAAGTATATAGTTTTCTTTTACTGTAACCCATCAAATATTAACAAGTATGCATAATAATAAGTAGCCTCAATATAATGTGTGCCTTTTGATCAATAAAGTGAAGTTTGCTTATCAACCATATTGGCTATGTGCAATCTTCCCTCTGGCGAGAAATAGCAATGTATGGTGCCCCGTGTGAGGAGTGTGAAGACTGTGAGGGGTGTGAGAAGTGTGAGGAATTCAAGGAATCTTCCTCTGATGCTATGCTCGTTGTGAGTCTGGGAAAGCGTTTGTGAGTCCGGGAAAGCGCCAGCTGCAGCCCCTGGCAAAGGGCAAAAGACTAGGATCACCGTCCTCGCATCTGGATCAGCCCTAAAGAGGGGGGTCTCGCAGCCCGGAGTTGCCTGTCTTGCGCCTAAACGCGGTAAGGCTGCCGTACACACTTGAGCTAGGAAAAAGGGGAAATAGAGAGACAGGCGGCATATGAGTTATTACAATGCTTTTTAGAAAAGCGAAAAATACAGGACTTAGACCTGAAAAAAAATTAGCAAGGTTATTAGCCTTTGGGACGGCAAAAGAATTTTTTAGTGACCCTAGCACGGTATTTTGTGTAAAAAAATAAAAAAATTTTAGAGACAAATTGTGGGCATTAGTAATAGATGAAGACAAAGCAGCCAGAAAACTCAGCCATGGCAACAAGTAATAAACTGCTTAAAACAACACCAAGCAAAGCAAAAAGTCGCTCAGCAGGCCAATCAATATTTAAACACTTCCGGTGAGCCTTCAGCAGCAGCTCCCTTAAATACCACGGCTGCTTCATCCTCTCAGCCCCCAAGCCCCGCCGAAGGTTTGATTCAGTTGGGATGTAGTCAAGTCATGTTGCCCCCAGCCACCTCTAATGTGGTCATTCCTTCGGCACCACCGGCACCACCAAAAAGGGTGACAAATTCACTCATAAGTTCAGATCCCCTAACCCCAGAGGAAGAAGCCGAGCTTGAGAGGGAGGCAGCGCATTATCATAGCGAGGAGGAAATTGAAGTACTGGCAACCTCCGAACCACCGAGAGGTCGAAATGCCAGTGCGCAGCGTTGGCAAAAATACTTAGGGAGGCAGTAGCCAAAGGAGATATGACAGCTGCAGAAATTCTAAGTGAAGCCATTGGCCAAGCATTTCCAGTAACTTACACACAACAACCCCAAGGTGTTTTATTCGCTACAATAACCGCCCTTGACTAGAAGCTCATAGCTCAATTAAGGGCCACAGTCAATGAGACCGAGATTCACGGTGAGCCGGCCAAGCAGATGCTTAATTATATTTGGAGTTCTAACATTTTGTTACAAAATGATATCCATACAATAATGAAAATGATACTCACACAGTCACAGCAGTTGCTGTGGCAGGCTCACTGGAATAACCTCTGTATATCTAGTGCCAATAAGCAACGAGTGCAGGGTCATCCCTTGTTTGGGGTCACAGCAGACGAATTCATGGGAGTGGGTCCTTATGCTAATTCAGATCATCAGGCAACTAGAGGACCTGAAAAGCTGCGTGAAGGTATGCCGCTAGCCCTTGAGGCACTGTGGAAAGTAAAAGTAGCTGCCTCTATGCCTACATATATGGGAATTAAGCAAGTCAGAGAAGAACCATTTTCTAACTTTGTAGGGAAAGTTTCGGCTGCTATCGATCAGGCAGTAGATGTGCAAGAATGGATGAAGGGAGCCCTCTTGCGGCAATGTATAATGCAAAATTGTAACACAACCGCCAGATCTATATTAGTTACCCTTCCAGGAGATGCATCTATTGAGCTGATGTTGGAACGCATGAGCAGGGTTCCAGTGGGACCACAAGCCATGTTAGTGGAAGCTGTTAAGGAAATCGGTAGGGCTATGGCAGGGAGTCAGGAGCAAGTGCTGGCAGCCTTAGCCCCACTGAAACAGGCGACCCCCAAGGTGCGAGGAAAGAAAGGAGGCACCATCAGATGCTTTCGCTGCAGCCAAGCTGTCCATATCCAAAGGGAATGCACACAAGCAGTCGTCTGGGGTCCCACTTGCCAGTCTGATACGCATAATGGAGCTGCCTGTCGTTATCAATCAGGAAACGGACGCCCGAGCGCCAGGAGCCGCTGAGCGCAGACACCAAGTGCGACTCCAGCAGCCATGAACGTTGGACCCTCCAACCTGCAACCCAGCTTCGACCCTACACCTCTGGATCAGCCGGCTTGGACCTGGCAGCCACAGTGACAAGTACGTTAACCGACACACGACCCTCGCACATCCCCACAGGGGTGCAGGGCCCCATGCTGCATAAGGGCCAGCCAGTTGCTGCTTTACTAATGGGCCGCTCCTCATCCTTTATGAAGGGACTAGAGATTGCAGTTGGGCTTATCGATCCTGACTTCACAGGAGAAATCCAAATTATGGCCAAGACTGATGACCCACCTTTAGTGATCACAGCTAGCAGCCGAACTGCCCAACTGATACTCTTCCCCGCTCTTGTTGCCGCGGCAGCACTGACTGCGCCCCTCCATGGAGAACAAGGATTTGGATCTACAGGAGGACTGGCCCTGCTTACCCTAGGCCTGGGGGTACGACCAGTAAAGCAAATATCTGTCTCTGTTAATGGACAGACATTTTGCACCCGTGCATTGACGGATATGGGGGCGGACCTGACCATTCTGGCTTCTCATGTGTGGTCACCGCATTGGCCTCTACAGCCTACAAGGAATACAGTAGAAGGCATAAGAGGATTTAATGCCGCTCAATGAAGCCCACCAGTGACTATTACCCTGGAGGGAAAGACTGTGACTTTACCAGTGGCTGTCATGACCCTCCCAAATAATGTTCACGCCTTGATTGGTCAAGACATTTTATGGCAGTTAGGCCTTGTCCTGATGGACACTGTGCAGGGTTTTTGATGGTGGCCACTGAGTGGACTTTCCCGATCCGAATGACATGGATTTCTGACACCTCAGTGTGGGTCGAGCAGTGGCCATTGAAAAAGGAAAGTCTATGCCAAGCACATGCACTGATCGAAGAACAACTACAGCAGGGGCATGTCAAGCTCTCCACCAGCCCTTGGAATACACCTATCTTTGTAATAAAGAAAAAGTCTGGGAAATACCGCCTGCTGCATGACCTGCATGCTGTTAATGACCAAATGCAGAAAATAGGAGCACTGCAACCTGGGATGCCCAGCGCCTCTATGATTCTGCAGGGATGGCATCTGCTCATTATTGACTTAAAAGACTGCTTTTTTACCATCCCACTGCACCTGGAGGGCACTCAGTGCTTTGCCTTTGCACTGCCAGCTATCAATAAAGGCCAGCCAGCCCGGCGGTTTGAATGGGTAGTATTGCCTCCAGGAATGCGAAATTTGCCTACACTGTGCCAGCTGTGCATAGATGCAGCTCTCATGCCGCTGCAAAGGCGGTGGCCAGAGACCATCATCTACCACTACATGGATGACATCCTTTTGGCACGAGAAGAACCTTGGCAGGCCAAAGATGAAACAGTAATTCAGACAGCTATGAAGGAAAAGGGCCTCGTTGTTGCTCCAGAAAAAATTCAGCGTCAGCTGCCATGGAAATACCTCAGCTGGATCATTGATGACTGTACAATAAGGCCACAGAAGCTATCTTTGTCACTCGACCTGTGAACCTTACATAATATCCAAAAACTACTGGGAGACCTGCAATGGTTACGACCTGTCGTGAGTATCCCTAATGACAAGTTGTCAGCCCTAAGCCCATTACTACGGGGCACGGATCCTGCAGCCCCCATCACCCTAACATCACAACAACAGCAAGTGTTGCAGGAAATTGCACAGATGGTTCCGGAAAGACGAGTTGCCCATCGCCACTTAGATCTTCCTGTTGACTTAGCGGTGTTACTAGGAGACCGGTACTTATTCGCCGCACTTGTGGAATTAAAAGACAAAGGGGAAGTGCTCGTCCTAGAATGGTTATTCCCCAGCATTCAGCCATGGACTACTATATTGCAAAAAATTTCTGCCTTGGCCCACCTTATACGGTCTGGATGCCTGCGAGTTCGGCACATTCTCAGGACAAAACCCAGATGTATTTATGTACCATTAAAAAGAGAAACACTAGAATGGTACCTGGCCAATGCAGAAGAGCTACAGGAAGCATTGCTGGACGGAGAAAATACCATTTGTATACAGTCGCTCCCAGATCCTATATTGAGATGGATGCCGCAATATCAGTAGATTCCAGTACAAAAGGTGTCCCTCGTTCCTCTACAGAACACAATCACCGTCTATACCGATGCCGACAAACGATCCAGGCGAGCAGCAGCCACATGGCAAGAAGATGGGCAATGGCGCCATCAGATACTTACTGCCAGCTCAGAGGATTCGCTGCAAACCCTTGAATTAATGGCAGTAGCATGGGCGTTATCTCATTGGCTACAACAGCCATTAAATGTTGTCACCGATTCACTCTTTGTAGCAGGGGTGGCGACCCGCATAGAAGGGGCACAAATTAAGGACATTGCCAACAAAAGATTGTACCAGCTGCTCAGCCAGCTGCAGAGGGCAACACATTCAAGAACAGGTCCCTATGCGGTAATACATGTACGAAGCCATCAGTGGGACATCGGCTTGGGTGAAAGAAACCAGCGAGCTGATCAATTAGTCATGTCAGCACATAAGGTACCTGTGGATGAGTTCATGATGACTAGGGAAGCCCATGCCACCTTCCATTGAAACGCCAAAGGACTGCATTGCAGCTTTCGCATCACCATGGAAGAAGCAAAAGGCATAGTTAGAGCCTGTCCTGACTGCACATCATATAACCAGGGCGTCGGACTTGGCCTTGGGGTCAACCCACGGATAAGAGGATCTAGTGAAGTCTGGCAGATGGATATCACCCACTACGCACCTTTTGGAAAGCTCAGCTATATTCATGTCACCATTGACACCTACAGCCACTTTGTATGGGCCAGTGTGCAAGCTGGAGAAAAGCTGCTCCATGTCACATGACATTTGACTGCCTGCTTTGCAATAATGGGTGTCCCTCAAACCATAAAAACAGACAATGGCCCAGCCTATGCTAGCATAGGCATGAGAAAATTTTGTAGACAATGGGGGGTTGAGCACATCACAGGCATTCCCCACTCACCTACAGGCCAGGCAATAGTAGAGCAAGCTAATAGCACATTAAAACTGTATCTAGCAAAACACAAAGGAGAGCATGACGTTCAACAACACTTGTTTAAAACTCTCTTCGTGCTCAACCATTTGTGTATTTTCGGGCACTCTGAATTGCCACTTGCAATACTGCATCACACCCCATCGAGCACGATGGCTCAGCCAAAAATGAGGGTTATGTTCCGCAACCCCAAAACTGGTATATGGCAAGGTCCAGCGGAGTACAATATCTAGGAAGAGGTCATATGTGTGTGCTTACTCCAACAGGTCCTCTATGGGTGCCCAGCCAGTGGATGAGACCCGCTAATGACCCCACAGGCTCGGCAGCAACGCTGGTTACTTCTTGCTGCTAGCTCAAGGTCATGGGTATGAAAATTTTGCAGGAATGTGTTGTATGAATTTGTCTGACCACTTGATACCTATTCAAGCTCAGTTACATCAACTAAGTGAAAACATGAAAAAGCTGACGGTTGAAACGAACCCTTTTGACAAATGGCTAGACTCTTTAGGCCTTAATAATTGGCTCAAAGAAGTAGTGCGCATAGGCATGCTGCTATTGATAGTGATTTTTTGCATTTTACTAATAATATCATGCTTGCTGAATTGCTTTCAACGAATGATGGAAAAAGTAACCCACTCTATTTGGCTTGCGCAAAAAGAAAAAAGGGGAATTGTTGAGGAATGGCTATGTGAGCAAGGCCACGTAGACATGAGAGAGCTTTGCTAACATCGCTTGCATTCACACAGGAGCCGGCGAGGTCAGCATGACCTTGAATGCAGCTGTGTTACAATAACAAGGCCTTGGGGTTGAGACGTCTGAGGGAGAAGCTCAGTGAAAACAGGAACGGATCCAAATATAATTTTCTTTTATTGTAACCAATCAAATATCAACAAGTATATAGTTTTCTTTTACTGTAACCGATCAAATATTAACACGTATGCATAATAATAAGTAGCCTCAATATAATGTGTGCCTTTTGATCAATAAAGTGAAGTTTGCTTATCAACCATATTGGCTATGTGCAATCTTCCCTCTGGTGAGAAATAGCAATAGAGAATCTGTTGGCAAAGTTAAGGGTAAAATACATCTGGGTACCTGTGGCGTGATATAAAATCTTCGTATTACTAGTGCCATGGCATCTGGTCATCCACTACAGAATCATGGAATGGTCTGGGATGGAAAGGACCTTAAAGATCTTCTAGTTCCAGTCCTCCCTGTTATGGGCAGGGGATGCCATTCACTGGATAAGGTTCCTCAGAGCCACATGCAATCTAGCCTAGAAGACTGTCAGGGATGGGTCGTCCCCAGCTGCTCTGGGCAACTTGTTCCGGTGTCTCACCACCCTCACAGTAAGGAATATCCTCCTAATTAGGAATATCTTCCTGATATCTAATCTAAATCTCTCCCTGCTTTGTTTAAAACCATTCCCTCTTGTCCTATTACTCTCTACCTGTCTAAAAAGTGCTCTCCCTTTTTTCATTATTAAAAAAGGGAAATACATTAAATACTAGTGACTCCTTGCAGTAAGGTCTCCCTTGAGCCTTCTCTTCACCCGGCTGAAGTACCACAGCTGTCTCAGCCTGTGTTTGTAGGAGAGGTGCTCCAGCCCTCTGATCATCTTCATAGCCTCTTCTGGACCCAATCTAAAAGGTCCATGTCTTTCTTGTGCTGGAGGCCCCTGTGCTAAAGACAACACTCCAGGTGAGGTCCACAAGAGTAGAGTAGAGCACCTTGCTGGTCTGCAAGTGCACACTATTGGCTCATTTCCAAGTTTCCATCCAGAATAACCTCAAGTCCTTCTCCACAGGACTGCTCTCAGTTCTACTTCCAGTCTCTACTCATGTCTCTGATTGCCCTGAACTAGGCAGAGAACCTTGAACTTGGATTTGTTGAGTTTCATGACGTTGTCATGGGCCCATTTCTCAAGTTTTTCCAGATCTGTCTGGATGACATTCCATCATTCTATTATGTCAACAGCACCACTCAGCTTTGTGTCATCTGCAAACCTGCTGAGTGTGCACTCGATCCCACTGTCTGTTTCATTGATGAAGGTATTGAAGAGCACTGGTCCCAAGAGAGAGTCTTGAGGGACATCACTTCCACTGGCCTGCATGTGGACATAGAGTCTCAAACCGCAGCTGTCTGGCTGTGTCCATCCAGCCAATTCCTTATCCCCCAAATAGTTTACCTTTCAAATGTATGTTAAAGGATTGTAGTAGTTTGAAGGCAAAACAAATGAGAGGCTCCAAGTCAGAGATACAATTTAATAGGAAAAAAAAAAGAAAGAAAGTAAAATAAAATAGATGCAATAATACAAAAGACCACTGACAGAGTCAGAATACAACCTGAGCGTAGTGATGGAAGCAGTCCAGATGAGGTGGTCGTCCTGAAGCAGTGATCCTGTAGAAAGGTCTGGTAGCTCAGGTCCTCTGGGAATCCAGTGGGTAAGCGCCCCTCTGGTGTTCAGAGTCTCAGCTTATATCCAGGCTGGAATGCTTGGTTTCTCCCTCTGGGCGGAGCATCTCACAATGGGATGGTGAGTCATGTGATAAGGCCTGATGGGCCCATTAACAGGAGATAGTCCAGGAGGGGGTTATCTGTGAGCTGTGTAGCAAAGGTGCTGATGGGCCCATTAACAGAAGATAAGCCAGAGTGGAGGAGGCAGGGAGCACTGCCTCACCTGGTTTCAACAGTTCATGAAGATGGTGATAGAATATACTTCAACCCAGGACAAGGATTTAAAGAAATCTAGGTAGATTATATTAATTGATCTTCCCTTTGTTGACTGTTGCAGTTGCTCAGTCACTGAAGGTCACTGTGTCAGAGGTTGGTCAGGCAAAACTTGGACTTAGTAAAATGTTTTTGGCTGTCTTGGATCACTTCTTTATCTTGTACGTAACTTATCAGGCTTCTGTGAGAATCTACCCCATGATCTTCCCAGGCTCAGAGATAAGGCTCACCAGTCTGTAGTACCTGGGTCTCCCTTTATGTTTTTTAAAAGTAGAAGTGATGCTTCCCTTTTTCCTGCCACAGTGGACTTTGACTACAATAACTTTTCAGATATGATTGAGCGGTGTTGCAGGCTTGGCAACAACCTTTGCCAGGACCCTGGGATGCATCTCATCAGGCCTCACAGACCTGTGGCTGTTCATTTTTTTCATGTGGTCCCAAACCTGTTCTTTGTTTAAAATGAGAGAGATTTCACTCCCCAAAACACCCACTTAGAAGTCCATGGACTGGTGAGAAGTGAGAAGCCCAAAGTGCTTTAGTGAAGCCAGTGAAGACTGAGACACACCCCAGCCTTCTCCATATCCATTGTCACCAGTTCTGCTTTCACATTTACTGAGATTGTTTATTCTCTTTGGCCTTTCTTTTCTGACCAATACACTTAACAGAATCCCCACTTGGTATTCTTCACATCTCTTGCCAAGTCACATTATATCCTTTAGCTTTTGTTATCCCATCCTGACACATCTGAGCCATATCTCTCTAACTTTCCAGGTCACATATCTTCTACTGGCTGTGTATTTCTTTCTTATTCCTTAGTTTCTCTTCAAACCTTATAGGTTTCCAGTTTGTGTTTCTTGATTTCCTAAACATCAGAATATGGAGGGTTTTTTTTGCTCTACGAGAAGTGTCCTTAAAAAATTGCCAGTTCTTTACAGCTGCTTTGTCCCTAAGGATAGGACAGCTGGAATCCTATTCTTTCAAAATTCAGGGTCTCAACTTTGCTCTTTGCTAGGCCTGCATTCCTCAGGATCACAAACTCAGCAAGGGTGTGGTCACTATAGCCCAGACTGCTCCAGCGTTATGCCCTCTAATGAGTTCATCATGTATGAAAAAGTGAAGAAAAGTGAAAATTAAAAGCTAGGATTTCTGCATGGTGCTTGTGTTTCAGGATGTAATTTCTAAATTTAATCTTTAGGCCTTTGTAAAACTTAGGAAAAGATTGCTCCATCACTGAGAAAAAGGACAAAATCATAACTACAAATTTATGACAATTATTTGAATGAAATCGTTCTCTGTAATGTTTTTTAACATAGACTTGTGCATAAATTTAATTTGTGGATCAAAAAAATGGAGTATTTCTAGTGCCTTGGCATTGTCTAAACCTAGCATCTTGTGTGCAATTGGTTGCTGTAAAAATACATACTCTGATATGACAGATTCTGCCCTTACAAGTACTCAGCCATTTTTTAGTTTTTAAGGAAAAAATGGAATTTTCTTTTCTTGGTGTGAAAAGACCAGGCTGTCTTTTAACATTATGGCTAATTAATACACAATCTATTTATCTAAAACAAAAATAACTGAAGCACAAAATCAACCAAACTCTAGTATGTTAGTTGTGTTTGCTGAATTTAACATTGCCTTAGCAATAGCTAAGTGATTTCTATATTTAATCATTTGTAAAATAAATCTACATTTCTCAAGATAGAAATTCAGTGCATCCTTATGATCTTAATCTGTTTTTATTCCTTCACTTGTTTAAGTGGAAAAACTTATGGGTCTGTTGTGAGAGGGAGAAAGGTACTAAGTGTCTGAGATATTCTTTCAGCTATGATGATTATAGCTTACGGGTTACACTATCAAGCATATTGATAAAAAGAAGTATTTTTTCATTGTATTTTTTCTACAATTGCAGTACATTTTGTGCCTTCATTAAAATGTGAGCCCTTTTGCAGAAATGTGTACTGTGTGGAGAATTGTGTTCTGTGATTACCTGTGACCCGAATTAAGGAACCTACATACTCTTATTTCTGAGTGATCTTATGGAATGTTGGACTTTGCTGCTGCAATCCTTAAAACATTGTACAAAAGGTTTTGTCTTTTAAGAAGTCTGATTTGCACAGTAATTTTTCCTAGAGGATAGCAGAAAGCAGCATCCCTTTCACTCAGTTTTTGCCAGATTTCAAGTATCTGTTTTCTGCTTTCAGCTTTGCTAAGGCAGTTCTCAAGCATTTTGATATTCACAAACAGTGTTTTGTTTAGTTGGCATGACCTTTCCCTTGTCTGCCTTCCCTCCTTCTACAGAAAACCTTTATTCTGAGGTAGGCATTGACAATTTCCATGCTGAAACTTAGGGATTGAGAGTTTGCTAAACTGGTATTGCAAGAGAGGAAGGGGTGAGCTAAGGGTTCCTTATTTGTGTTTTATTATAATACGCACCACTGTGCAAGTGGCATGACAGCAGCCAGGTGGCTGTATTGGCCTTTCATCTGCAGCAAAACAGCATCAATCCCAGTGTGC
This sequence comes from Chamaea fasciata, assembly GCF_029207755.1. Taxonomy (NCBI): domain Eukaryota; kingdom Metazoa; phylum Chordata; class Aves; order Passeriformes; family Sylviidae; genus Chamaea; species Chamaea fasciata. The sequence continues at coordinate 54,749,168 of NW_027094089.1, forward strand.
AAATCACAGATTTCTGAAGTATTGTGTAGCCTGATCCTGCAGACAACATCCACAGCATGTTTTTTTTTACCACTTTTCTTTCCAGATTTTTCTATCCAGTTAATAAGATGTTGGAAATAAAAGTGGTCAGTATACCAGACAAAATCAAGTTGATTTGTGTGATTCTTTACACAGGATTAGGTAGTCTTTTAATAACTAAAGAGCAGAGGAAGATGGTATATCAGCATATAATATTCAATATGGTAAACATAATGTTGTCAATAAAGTAGCTGGTTTATATTTTCTTCTTGTCAATAGAGCAAATATAAATGATATATTTAGTAGCTGCTACACTGAGGTATCTTACTTTTCATTTGACTTTCGTTTCCTGCTATTGCCATTAATATGACATTTATCTTTACATTTTATATTGAAGAAATAACACTAAATTTCTAGAATTTTTAATAAATAGTTTTACAGTGAATTATACTGTAGGTATTTAAATGAATATGCTTCCTTAAAATCCTTTTTTTTTTTAAAAAATCTATAATTAGCAGCTTTCCTGTCAGGGATTGGTGTGTGTTCAAGCTGCTTATCTTAGCTCTTATTTGGATTGCCTAAATATATAGGATCAAAGCAACCACCATATTAGTGATGTATTAGTGGCAAGAAGTATTTAAGACATGCAACAAAGCCTGTTGCCAGAAACCTGGTGATTCAGCTTCTCCTCCATCCCCCTCACTATGTGCTTATGCAGCCCATACTTTTATCAGCTTTTCTCTTAGGATCTTTTATGAAACAGTGTCAAAAGCTTTTCTAATGTCAAGATGGATAATATCAGTTACTCTTCTGTTGTCCAGCACTATCAATGGTAACTGCTTCCTGACTGAAGATGAAGTTTGAACAAAAGAACTCCTGTCAGTATTTTTTGAGAATAATGCAAAGTGAGAAATTATAGAGTATGAGAATCACTGTCGTGGTGGGCTACTGAGAGAACTAGTAGGCTATAGCTACCAGATAGGTTTTTTTTTTTTTCCTGGGAAATAAAGACTGGAATGTGGGAAGCTCTGTCTGGTAAAAAGGGATGAATCAGTGAAGATTGAATAAATAAATACTCAAGAGGAACTTCAAGAAGAATCACCTCTAAGATTATTAGTGTGCTCTCCGAGTAACTGTTGTTTCACAGCTAGAGAACACAGTTGAGCTCAGAATCCCAGAAACGTTGATGTATCTGATCCAACCACCCTGTTTAAATACGGGAGCTGTTTTCCTGGGACCACACTGAGATTACTTTGTAGATCTTCAATGTTGAAGACTCCACCAACTCCTTGGGTACCTTGCTCAGGTGCTAGGCCACTCTCACAGCAGAGTGTTTTCCAAAGTTCATACAGCATCTCCTGTATTTCAGTCTGGACCCACTGCCTCTGATCCTGCGGCTGGGCACCTGTGAAAAGACCTGGTCATATTTCTTACTACCCCTTCATTTCAGGTACACCTTCACCACCATCCCTTCAGGTATTTGCATTAAAGATGTCTTTATGCCATTACATACTGTAGTTGCTGATTTGCATAGTTTGAGTTGGGTGTTCAACCAGTGTCACTATACTAGGAGAGCAGTCCCATCCTGTCCTGGTCCAGCTTATGTTCCTCTTAGTTAGAAGCTACATCTGCTCACTGGAAGCATCAAAGTAATGACATTGAAACATTAATATTATGAAATGGTTTAGTGGAGTTCAGTTGGATTACCTTCTGCTTGGAAAGACATCAAAATTAGTCCAAGGTAAGCAGTGGATACAGTCAGGTAAGTGAGTTGTGACGGGGAAAGAAGAGAAAGGGCCTTTATATTTGATGGTAGAAAACTATTAATTCGGTTAAGTAGGACAGAAAAATTACTCTCTGATAAGTTATTCTGAACAGTGACAGAATCAAAACAGTTAAATTTAGGAAGAAGGAAGAGTATGTAATGACTGGAGAGGAAACACAAGTTTTAAAATGAGGGAGCTAATTACAGTGTCAGTTCATTGGATATCTTGTAAGTGATTTATTTTGTAAATAGAATATAAAGCAAGTATTTGAGTATTTTAAATGTAGTTACAGTTTCAGGTACATTGCCGTTAGTTTTGCTGGTAAATCTGTAATTTAAACATTGTTTCAATATTACTGAGATATATTACAACAGCATAACTGACTACTGAATGAAAATTGAATTACAATTTTTTTTTTTTTTTTTTATTTAACATGAACCCATTTTCAGGATTACTGCTTTAAAAGCAGCTTGTAGTCCACTGTGTCCACGGCTCAAAGTAAATTTTTGACACATTCTGGATGGGCAAATCTTCATGGCTGTTCTTGGATTTACATCAGAATTTGAAGTAGCGGCTCTCTTGCAAGTATTCTGATTTTGTAATGAGGCATTGGCTCACTTTGTTGTAATTCAGCTCCACAGAGCCACACTTTGTTCATTCAGCAGTTTAGTCCCTTGCCTGCCAAGAAGATCTTGATGAGTTCCAGTTTTCCTTTTGAAGAACAGGAGCACTTGAATGCTGCAAAACAAACGTGCTTTCAAATTGATTTTCACTAACTGCTGCCAGGGTGCCTGTTTTCGTTTGTCCACTTCACGATGAAATAGAGTGTATTTATACAGAAGACTTTCTTTGGTTACTTACTTAGATGCAGGTAATGTTTAAGAAATGGCTTCTCCATTTTACCACATTTGTCCAACTCTGTTTTGAACAGGAGAGGTTATTTCTATCCAAGCACTGTCACTTGAGATAGTATTTCAGGCAACTTTTGTATCTCACAGAGCACACATAAAACCACAATAATTCTTGGTTCTAGCAATCCAAAATCATTGTATTGTTTGGTAGTCATGCAGATTTCATAGGCTGGTAGTTCACGCAGATTTTCAGTGTTTTGTAGTGTTGCTGAGGAGTGCTTTGTGAATCAGTGAGATTGGTAGTTAAATCTACTGTGAAACTTGAAGGTTCGGCAATTTTAAGGCGACATAACATTTTAATACTGCTTTATCACATAGTGAAGTTTTATGTCACTGAGTAGCAAAACCAGAACTTTGTATCAGTTAGAGTAAATGCAAGCATTGGCTGAATAAATAGAGGGCAGTGTGAATAAACATTAATTTAATTGAACCTTATCTTTCAGTCCTTTATCCAGTTATCTGGATAAATGCAAGTGCATTTAATTCTTAAATCATGTGTTATTCAGTAACATTTTCTTTGTAAGTTATTTTAATGCTTTGATTATACTAGGTACACTTGGATTCTTTCATGTATATGATCAAGAGGATCTAGCAGCAGATAAGGAAATAAACAGAACAGCTAAAATTATTGAAACAATGGCGTGCTTTTTTTTTTCCCAATTTCTCTGAACCAAAACTGTAGGGAGTTTTTAACATCAGATTATGGTGACTTGCTTGATCCATACTTCCAGCCATTGCATTAGAAAGGAATTCATGAACCACTTCACTCTCAGAGTACAGTAATCACTAACACAGGAAGCTCTTTCTCCATGATATCACAAATAGAAATATGGCTTTATTCCCAGAAGCAGCCTTGTATTTTGAAAACAAGATACTGTGCCTTCCCTTGGAGAAAAGTGCATTTGTGTATTAAATAATTATGGCAATTATATTGAAGTTCATTTTCAGTATCGAGTTTCTTGGTAATGCTGTTTTTCATACCATCTGTAGAAGTATATATTATGCCTTAGATTTCGTCACCATGGGATGACATTACCACAAGGAAAGAAAAACACCCAAACCTTTTAAAAGTAATTTCTATTATGTTTTGTTCTTACAAGTGGTACTTAAGAATAATCATATTTTTAAGACATAGAATTCTGGTTTCATAATTCTGAGATTGTAAGTGGTAGGTGATCAGATGTATTTAAAATGGTAAGTGACCTGATTCAGCTGGTAATGCTTTCTCTTTCGAAGCCATGCTATTGCTCCGGGTTTTTTTGCATGCTGTTAATTTCAATCTGCTAATTTATTACATTTCTGCCCAAGAGAGGGGCCGTTGACTCCTGTTTCTACAGAGTTTGTGGTCTCTTTATCCATCCTGTTATATAAAAGCAGGGCATTTCTCATCCCTGATAACATTTTCTAATCCTTTCCTTTTTTGTATGTGTTCAGCTGCAGTATAATAACTATGTCTACACTGGTTTCCAATACTGTTCTTTGGTTTAACATATTTGAAAGTCTTTAAGTCCTCCATGAATCCTCCTTTATGTTCTAATTCTGTGGGCTGCTTTGGGACTTCGTAGTCGTCCCTGTTTTTTCTCTCAGTCTGGTTAATCAAGTCATACTTCCTATCCATCTCTAAATTATCCTTATTGTTTACTTTATTGGTTTTTGACACCTGGTTGTTTTTTGTTTGTTTCTGCTTTTTCCTCTGTGTAAAAAGAAAGACTTTTTTTTCCCTGGACCTTGCTCTTTTGAAGGTGATTCTTTACTGCTGTGTGCAGTAAGTCAAGTGCATTTGGTGTTGGAATTGTCACACTATATTTCTCTTATCAGAGACTGATATCTGAGAAGAGCTTTATAAAGTATTTTTCCAAGGTCCCTTCTCCATTTATTTTCATATTTAAACTGGATATTACTTCCCCTATTACTCTGTGTTTATTCTGATCTTTCACTATTATTTTTTCTGTGATTTTGTTTTACTTATTCTTGCCTGGATTTCTGCCAGTCTTTGGGACCTTGTCAGTATTCAGTGTCTTCTGATTCCTCCTCTCCTCTTTATCTTGTGGTTTGGTATATTTTCTTTCTAGCTTCTTTAAAAAAAATGCCAGTTTATATTATGTTACTGTTTCTGGTGAACTGCATCAACTTACATAATTTTCAATGTGTCAGTCTTCTCTGATGCTGCTCATATATACCCCTACAATTCTGAACTGTACAGCAAAAAAAAAAAAAAGAAAGATCTTTCCATTGACAATCTTATTCCTGTCTATTTTCCCTCCCATTTCACATAGGGGGAGGAAGTTTTCCTGTAGAATTAGAAAGTTTATCATTCTCCATCCTGACTTCACCTATATTCTTATGCTGTTGTTTTCTTCAGTGTTTACCTAAATTCTATGTAGTCAACAATCTCCTGTCACTTCATCTCATATTATTTCTAAAGAACAATTCTAATTCTATTTTCCTATGCTTTTACCAAGTCCTTTATTTCTACCTACAATTCTTCTCGTTGAAGAGAATGAAGACGTTGAAGCCTTTTCTGGAATCAGGGACTCTGGTCTTCCCTCTGTAATGTGCTGAAAAGTATGCATTCCTTTTGAGGACTGTTTTTAATATGTGTACTTAAGTGTTTTTTCTGACTTACTACCTTTAGGAAGACAGAAGGTTTTTTTTTTTTTTAATGACTGTTCTGTTGTTGTTTTTTGCAGCATTTTGTTGGGTTTTTTCCTTGTTGTTTCCTAGGAGAATAACATTTTAGATAAATCTGCTTCTATTTTTTTTCCACTCTACTAATATTACTCCCATCAGGAAGTAATTGTAGATTTTTCGTACATCTTTTCTGCATATCTGACACTTACCTATTATGCAACACTAAGATTTGATAATGTATTAAACCTAAACTCTAGTCATTGATTGTTTATTAATCTACTTGTTTCTACAGGAACTGGAATTTCAGCAAGGCTCTGTAGTAGATTGTTGCAGGGCTGTTTCTTTGAGGGGTTTGATTTATTTTTTTGATTTATTTTTTTTGACTGCTTGCCATAAACAATAATAGTTCCGAGTGTTAAATGCTTTCATTTGTGCTGCCTCCCTTGTAGTGATTATCAGTGTAGATTGCAAACACTGTCTTATCATCTGTAAGTTTATTTGCTGTAAAGTGTAAATTACAGTGAAATGGTAGTTTTACAATTAAAATATATTTTGATTTTTAAAAAAAGAGTTTTGCTCTTCACACTAGTAGGTATTCAGGTGGTTTGTGTTAGTGTTAATTTTTTTTTAATCCTAGCTTTGACTCATCAAAAAAATACTTTCTGGCTGCTTGTTTCCTTGAAAATGTAGGTATGAGAGGATTCGTAGTGCTATGCCTGTCTGAGAGACAGAAACGGATTTGGTTTTTTGGCTGCTTCATTAAGCATTTCATTCCACACCTTCTTTTGAGTTGCCTCTTTAATCAGCTTCAGCACACTACTACTTATTGGAACAGAAGCACAAAAATATTGGCATTTTTTCTTCCAATGGCTTAATCAGGGGCATGTTCTTTCCATCTAGAAACAAGACAAGAAACAATAAAGATCAACTTTGATCAGAAAATCAAAGTTGGTTTTCCAGATACTAACTGAAAAGGACCATTCCTGAGTATTTTAAAGGAACCCTGAAGAAGTTTGTCATTGACTCTATGGCAGTGTCTTAACACAGTCTTCTGTCATACCTGATCTAGTTTACTATCCTGTGCAAGATAACATAGTCTGTGACTAAGGTAGAGAAACCTAAAAATAAATAATTATACAAACTGAATACATTGCTAATGATGTGTGGTTTATTGAGAATTGTAGCAAATCAGAAATGCTTTAAATTTTATGGATGTAAGCAGAAAGCAAAAATCTCCTACTGTGTCATCTCCTGTTCTCTCCAGGACGTTTGGATTGCTGAAATATTTGGATACTTAATGCAGTACACAAAATACTATTATATTGCTCAGATACTGTTTAGAAAAAAATCATCTGAATTTCAAAGATGTACTTCAAATCTCCTTAATTAGAAATGAATGTATCAAAAATGTGCATATTCTGCTAAAAAGTTTTGAATTTGACTTGACAGAACTTAGGGAAAGCTATATAATATCACAAGGATTTAACAGTTTGTTAAAGGGTTTTTAACTTTTTTGAAGTTGTTTTTTTTCCCCCAAATTGCTATTATTCTCAAGTTTTAGCAGCAAAGTGCTTTATAATGAGGCTTTCATTGAACGTAAAAAATTCTCATAGAGTGTATTTAGGGATTTTTTTTTTAAGCTTACTCTTTTTGTGCATTTTATGCAGTTGTTAACTTCAAATGCTCTGTCGAGTGGAGGTCAGGTTTTAACTTAATTTTCTTAGCTGAATGTTATGATGCAGCTAGGTTTATTCTTTCTTCCCACCATATTTGGTAGGTTACTGTGTATTTGTAAAGTAGCTTAGTTGGTGGTTGTGAGGTGTGAAATGGTAGGCATGACGGTCAGTACTGAAACAACCACTACATTGTTCAAGCACATAAACACTGTCAAAGTAGATGCCTGCTCAAAATTTTAAGAAGTTGATGTCTAGATTGTGTTCCAAACCTCCTTTTTCTAGCATACTGCTTTAGTCGGAACATGCCGGTTCTTCTAATTTAGGTATTTTCTCCCTGGAGAATTCTGTTTCATTGTATAGTGTTTCAGACTTTCTCTCTAAGTAAAACATTTAAGTATGAATATTTTATTATTTACTATTTCATTACTACTTTATTATTTACTCTTTCTGCCCGCTTTGCTTGGTCTGTCTATATTTTTTGCAGAGAGGAGTTTTATCCATTTTCTCCTCTGTACTAGGATTGTTACAGGATATGACAACTTTGATTTACAGTTCTCTTTTTTTTTTGGATTCTCAATTTATTTTTACTTTTGAACCTGAAACTAAGTGGCATGGGATTTAATTAATTATTTATTTAGTCTTAAAGGTAGTCTGTAGGGTGAATTGTTTCTTAGATACATGTCAACCCCCATCAAATGTAGAAGAAAACTTCATGTGGCTAGTTTGATATTTGGTGAATGTCTTAAAAAATAAAACATTTGAGATTTTTACATCTTTTTTAAGATTATATTAGCACACAGAAGACACACTTGAGATTTTATGGCAGCTATATTACTATTATATTCTCCTAATAAAAAGAATACAAAAGCAACAGAATTAAATGCTGGAGAATAATTAATTCATCTGACTCTTGGACTGAATTTTAAAACAAAGTATAAGAAGAATTTAAGGTTTCCATATTGATGCTTTTTCAAGCTGGCTTCGTATTTTCTTAATTTATGTCCTTGTAGTAGTTCTTCCCTCTTTATTTTCTTTCCCTCGATCTTGCTGGGGTTTTTTTGCTTGGTTTTTTGTTTGTTTGTTTGTTTTGGTTTTGTTTTTGTTTTTTGTTTTTTTTTTTCCTCTCCTAATATTGAAAAAATAAAAAATCCTACACTTGTAAGTACTATCCCCAAAAAACTGGAAAAAAGTATCCTTCTTTATTAGCAGAAATGGAATAGTTTTATATTTTGCTTTATAATTTTTTTTTCTGTGTATTGTGATTGAAGTATTTCAGAACATCATTCATTTAGAACAACGTCTTTTATTACTTTTCTGTGGAACTGCCTGTTAGGAGGAATGACAATGCTATTGTCATTCATTTATGGTAAGACTACCATATATTAAAATTGTATTAGTTTTCACTTTAGAAGAGTCATTTTACTATTACATTTAAACAGCTTTACATGAAGAGTGATTTTATATTAGAGTGGACAAAAAAGTGTCTGTTTCACAACAAAGCATGATGTATGAAGTGTGTACTGTGGAGTTTATCTCCTTGGAGCATTCTGCTTGGTTTTAAATTTTCATTCAAATTTTATGGTATATAAAATTTTAAATTTCATTTTCTTCTTAAGACAGTGTTTCAGTTTCAAAAATTGAGGTTCAAAATGTAGTTTTTCAGGAAGAGTGTATTTTTAGGTTTTTTTATTTAAATAAAATATTTAATTGTTTAGCTTTATCAGATATTTGATATACTGAAGGTTGTGTTCACAGAGATTATAGAAGAAGATGCATTTTGCCAAATAATTTATTTCATTGTTCTTTGCTAGTGAGCTGTACCCTGAATGGATTCACAAACAATTTGCATTTCATAACCTTCCACTGCATAGTACAACATTGCTTTACTTGTTGATGGTTAGTGACGGAAGTATTTCTGCTTTATAATAATGTTTTGAAAGGACATATGTTTAATTTATATTACTTTGGAGAAGTAAACTTTTTCTGGAAATCAAAATTTTTCTTAAAATTGGATGAATATTGATGCTATTAAAAAACTTCTCTTTTGTGTCTGTGTTCATTTAAGGTATTAAATACTTCTAGCATAGTAGTTTTGGTGCTCTCTGCACAGTGTCTAGCACATGGACCATTGGTTAACTATGACAGGCTGCATATGTATTTAGGGTTTCCACTCATCATTATTTCCATACAGGCAGTATAAAGCAGCACATTTGCACAGAATTGATTTAAGGACAAAATATTTAGAAACAGATGGAAAATTCAGTAACATGAATAAAACAGATTGATACATCTCACATTAGAAATTAATTCCAAATTAAATTAGCAATATTAGCAATTAGCAATATTAGAAAAAAAAGAAAGTGCCTTTATAATACTTTTTTTGGTAATATTATCTGTTAGTTTGTCTAGTATTTTAAATAGAAAGCAATTTATAAAGCACTCGTATCTCTACTATTGCTTGGTTCAGGTCTTTTGAAGAAAAATGGGCACAAGTATATGAATTTGACTGTGCACCAGAGGAAATTTGTTGCTTGCTGTTTCATGCTTTGAAATAGTTCTAAAAATTCCAATGAACTTAAAAAAAAAAAAAAGGAAAAATAATTTATTTGCTTTTAAAATAATTTGAATTAATATATTTGTATTTTTATTAATATGAATTTATAATTTTTCCCGGATTGATAACTATCCAGATAACAAAATATTTTCCCATTCTTACTCTTATCAGACTGTTTATTTTTAGTACAGGCAATTTCCTTCCAGTTTCCCCTCTTGCTTCTGCTGGTTTTGGCAGAGGTGAAACCCAAAACCCTTTCTTCATATCATTGTGTGAAATCAATTTTCAAATTTGCATTTTGATTTCTGTAACTATTTTTAATGGAATCCATTAGTCTTGACCACCAGATGGTAAGAATTAAATTTTATAATTCTGACTTGGATTTGACAGAGTTTGAAGTAAATGCAAGCTAATATTTTTTCCTCTTAGCAGAAGATGCTCCTCTTCTCTGACTCTTATTTCTGAAACTGAAATCCAGGTCTTCTTGCGTATTTTTGACCTTTTTTCAAAATGTCAGAGCTTGACTTCATCCTGCAAGTCAAAAATGCAAGTATGATGGGTCGGGTGATGTTGATTGTATTGTGTTGTCTTTGGGAGGAAAAAACATGGATGTACATTATCCATGTACAAGGCAGGTTGCTCTGAGCTGAGGGGCACAGTGTGCTCACCATCTATTTTTTGTTTTTCTTTCTTGTCTTGATACTCATAGAATTTCTGAGTACTGAGACTGTAAGCAGCACATTATCTCTGGAACTGTTTAAGCAGTTTAAACCTCCTGTACACACCACACCTTCTTGCTGTGGCAGGGGAAAGCCCTAACAAAGTGAGCAGGAGACATGAACCACTACTTGATGTCCTGACTTGGGCTGGGCACTGTTTTTCTACCTCAGCTGCCTTGCGGAACGGCTCAGGATATCAGCAACTCACCCCTTTTCTCCTGGATTTTCTTGAAATCTTAAAGGAATAGAACTCTTTTTTAGAAAGAAAAAACCTGAGTAATTGGTGTTAATGCTTATTCCCCAGTAAAACATTCATTCTTGCAGGAAGGAAAAGAAACAATCAGCAAATACTCTGTAGTAAAATAATTTATTACTCTTAGCTCTTTTGAAGTACACAGATTCATTTATATGGTTGGGCCCTATAAACAAAATAGCATTAAGAAGGTAAAATTGTTTGTCCCATAAGCCAAATAAGAGAAACAAAAAAATTCTCTATATTAAATAAGTTCAAGGTGCCCTTATAGATGCAGAGGGGACATTCAGGTATATTGGTTCACAGTGTTAACATTGTCTCGAGTATGTGCTTTTTAAGGGATAAACTGTGGGGTTTTAAGTGTTTTCTGTTTTCAACAGTTTTAATTAAAGGTGTTTTAATATTAATTGCGGTTATTTTTATTAAAACCTAACTTTGTTTTTAAGAATGCATTTTTTCAATTTAATCTGGTCTGGTCACACTTTATTCTCTCACAGACTAAATGTGGAGTCTGAATGGAGTCTCCTTAAAAATATTCATAGCTCTGTGGAAATGAATTGAGGAGTCAAAGAAAATTTCAGAAAAAGAAAAAGAATCAAAACATTGAGATATGAAGTAAAAATAAATGGTAAAAATAAAGGCACAGCCAAAACCAAAGAGAATTATAGTAACTTAAGTGTCAATTACAATTATTAGCAACAGATGATTTGTTCATAGTAACTTTGATAGAAACAAATATATTTATTTTTCCTAAATGTAAAGGCAAATTATACCTTTCTTATTAGGATTTTTTGTTTAAGTTTGATTGACTTCAATAACCTGGCTACCTCAGGATAACAGAAAATCTGCACTCATTTTCGTTTTCTAAGTACTGATGGTAATTTCCAGTCCCTATGTTGACAGCTCCTAGAAAAATTGAATTTAATAATGATTTTTTTTACAGAACCTTTAAAAACTCAGTTATAAAATTCAAATTTATTTTTTAATAAATAGTATTTGTAACCATAGATTTTAAAATACACTTAGCAGATATTTCTGGTTTAATACTGAAATAAAAAATCAGAGTCTGTGTTTTTTTACAGCCAATGACAATCAATACTGCAAGAAAGGTGTTATAATGATGAAAACAGTCACAGGAAAATCAAGTATAGCAACACAATAAAATTGTTTCCACACTCAATAACTTTACATTTTAATCTGTCTTTACTATTTTGATTTGGAGATCAGCTAGCTCGTGCAGCTTTGACAGATTCTTCCTTTTATTTACAATCTGAGAAACATTGACTTTTTTCCCCAACTTTATATATATTTGTATTTTAAATGCTCTTTAAATACAAATTTTATTTTGTATTTTAAAAATATACAAAAAAATACACAAAAGAGTATAAAAAACCCTAGGGTTGGTTGTTGTTCTTGTTGTTGTCGGGGTTTTTTTTGGGTTTTTTGGGTTGTTTTGTTTTGTGGTTTTTTTTTTTTTTTTTTTTTTTCCCCCAGTTCCTAGGTTATCTTCCTCTACAATAGTCTAAATTATTTGGAAGTAAGCTTGGGAAAATGTACTTAAATTTTTTGTCTGATAACTGCTTATAATAGTGAAAAGGTGCAAGAATAGATAGTGTATTTTTTTTGTAACATACACTTCTTTTATTTACTTTTTTCTTGCTTTTGTGGAATCCCGCTCAATACTTGCCAATAGGGGTGTGTTTTTTAAAAAGACTTTACAATAGCTGTGAAAAAAAAATAAAAATCATGACTTCAGTGTATTTGGACAGCGCCAGGTTCTCTGGGGTTCCAAACTTGAAGATGTCTAGATGTAACCAAAGTTATGCAGTCACAGGTTCACTTTCAGAGGATATGGGGCTGTTTTGCAGAACTGCTGGCTCCAAGTGGTTGCAGAGCAGCATTTGTTAGCCTGCATACATTTTAAAAGGTGCAGTCCTTCAGCAGGGGTAAGGAAATCCAAGGAACAGATATTTTGTAACCATATTTTGGAAATTCTGTTAGCTGCAAAATGAACAGAACTCCTGTGTCTTAACTGTCAGCAGGCTAGGAAATACAGCTTTCAATTCTGTTCTTTGTTGTGGGATTGATCAAAGTAAGATGGTAAGAGTTTTGGGATGAGGAGAATTTTTAGAGTCAGATGTTTAAGAAGCCAAGGGGCATCTTAAAGTTCAAGAAGAGCAGTCTGTCAGGCATGGGCAGAATCCACATTTAGATGTGACACTAAGTCAGAATAATAAAGTTGCAGAAACAGTCAAACCTGGAAGTTTTGGTGATGCCATGTTGATTTGTTAGTGTTCATTCAACAGACTTTGATTTTCAATTGTAACTTTTTTGCGTGACTGTCCATCTGCATTGTATTGGCTTCAGCCATTCATATCATCAGCAGGTAAAGATTTTACTGTCATTTAATCTCTCTCAATTTAATCCCCAGAAGTTAGTATACGTTTCCTCCTGGTTTTTAGGAATGTTATTGTTAATTAACATTTTAAAATCTTTATTTTCTGATATGTGTTAGAACATTTAGTTTTATTTTTAGCACTAAGCTGATTCAGCAAATAACCTGTGAGGACTGTATGTATATATATAGTGTGCATATATGTGTGTGTATATAAGTGTACTAGTTTGCCAGCTTCTAGAATTAAATGTGTTACTGGTGTACCACACAGAAATTTAGTACAGAAAATGGAAAAACAACTTTACAGTTAAAAGGGAAAGGCTGTTTTATGCTACAGCACGTGTTGATTCAGCTTGGAGCTGGGATTGGGGTACTGATTTTGCTAGATTTAAAAGGGAGAGGGCATGAAAGGAATGAATCTGCCTTTTAATTAAGTCTGCTGTGTAGCTGGATTAGGTGCACTGTAAATGCACAGATACCGATGTAGAAATTGAATGTCAGAATTCAGTCTGAACATAATCTCTAATGATGTTTACTGCTGGTACGTCTTAGCTGGGCTTTAGTGGCATACTTGATCCTTAATTCCTGACTTTGACAAATGTTTCTAGAAGATACATGATTTTTCAACATTTTCCTTCTGCAGCCAGTTTTTGCCACGTGAGCCTTGACTGAATGGGACTTGAGGATGAGAAGAAATTATTACATTGTGGATACATTCATATACTTATCGTCTTACTAAAAATTCTTTGAAGCTTCTATTGAAAATAAAATTTTCAATATTCAGGTTTAGGGTTAATAAGTAGGAGGAGAGCAGTAAGGCAACTAGCAAAGTGGGCTTCCCTAAAGAACTATTGCAAATACTGTATGTGTGCCTCTGTGTATACATGTAACATATTATTATTTCAAATTAACAATTTTTATACCATGTTTTTATACCATGTCAAGACAAATCATGCATCTTAAAACTGATTCTTCGATTCCTTGTTGCATACTTGCTTCAATAAATCAAATATGCAGTTATTACCTTTTAATATTGTTTCTACGTAAAGATATGATGCTTAGATATTATATATTTAGCACTGAAATGACAAGCATTTGCTGGTATGGAAAGAGCGTAAGGAGCAACTCATTAGGGATGCAAGAGCCTGTGTTCATTGAAGCTAAATCTCAGGCTTCACCATTTCTGAAAGCAAAAACTGAAGTAGTTGCTTCTCTGTCAAACTTGTACCCAACATATGTCAATGGTAAAGGGCCATTAGCACAGAGAATTCAGCTGTCAGGTTGTTTTCTGTAGGGGTAGGTGTAGGATCCTTGCAGGCATGCCTGTTACACAGCCCCAACACAGAGATGACCATGAGACTGACATTGTAAGTCTGGTGAACAGGATAGTGAGGAATTTCCATGAAGCTTAAAGGTTCAAGGAAGACAGTAGCAGCATTCTTTTTCATAGTTTCTGTTGAGCCATTTTGTAGAAACTCAAAGTATAGAAACTTTCATTAAATGTGATGGGTATTTACAGAACTGTGTGGAAACCCTGCAGTTTCCTATTTATTTAAATATGAATATTGTGTAAGGAAAAGCAGTTTGCATAAAATCTAGGGTGAAGTTGACTGTGCATCTCAGAGAAAAACCTGCTAGATCTTTTCTTTGAAGGCCACTGCTGTAAGTGTGTCAAATCAGCACCAGTTGTATGTTGTGATAAAAGTACTGGAAATTTGCTGTGAAATACTAAAGTGTTTGCTGCTTTTCTGGCCTTCTGAAGAACTGGGATTGATGTCTGCTTTTTCTCCAGAAAAATAAATGCCTGTCTGTGCCCTTCACTGTGGCTAATGCCCTGTAAGCTGCTCTCCATGAGATGCAGGTCTGTGTTGGTGCTGCTAGCCCATCAGCAGTTATGAGGTAGTTACAGAGAGTCTGCCACAAGAACTGAGGCTTCTAGCCCTGGCAGCAGAATACTCTGCCTCCAGCTTCAAGTAATGGCACCAAAGTAAACCCAAAACCCACCTACTTCAGCTAAGTGATAGCATCTCTTCTGTCAGCTGAATCTCACATTTTTTTTATTAAATAGGACCCATTTCAGCAATCATGCTGCATAAGCCCCTTTCATGCTTTGTTGTTTTGGACTGTGTGCATTGCCCCAGAGATGACTGAAAAAACCTGTCTGCTGTCCTAGGCATTATGTTAAAATAGCTGTCATGGGTGTGTTGCTGATTCTGCAGGTCACCCTTGAAATGCTGATATGGGGAGTGTCTGTGTTCCTCACAGAGTTACTAAGGAATTTCAAAGAGAAGTGATAAAAAGTTCCTGTGTATTTTCTGTATGGAGAACTGTGAAATGATAGAATGAGTCTTTGTTCCGAGTCTGAAGAAACCAGTCTTAAAATCTAGTCAAATCTTGGTCAAGGATCAATTCCAAAGTCAGTGTTAAGCCCGTAAATACTTTGTGACTGAGCTAAACTGAAATGTTGATTTTTGTTCATTATTTTTTCTGAATCACTTTTTATGAGTGCACTATATGAGATTGGATGGCTCTAATTTCTGAATTACATTTATTTTTATGTTTGGAATAGCCTGCATATTCTCAGGTGAAGGTATTTGATGACATATCAGAGGATTAGAATTCATTTCATGGTGACTGTCAAGCCTTTGAAATTTGATTTTGTTCTGCAAATACAAGTAAAATACCCTAACATCAAAAGAATGTTACAGTAAAAATTGTTCAGAGGTTTGACTGTATCAGTATTGCATCAAGTAAGTAATGACTATTTTACTGCCTAGTACCTGACACTTTTTTCCACTATTACTGTCTTGTGGATGTAGGTCTGATTGTTAGGGGGTTTCCCTTCCCATGGGTATGTACACAAAAGAGTAGAAGAGATGGAATATAAGATCTCTGTTAAAAGTGATTGTTAATTTGAACTAGGCAACATCTGAGTTTGTGGTATTAATTCTGCCTTTTGATTCTTTACACAGTTATTTTTTCAATTGCATTATTATAGTACCATTAATTTCTGTTTAAATATTAGTATATACATAAAAAGCCTCCTCCACTTGTACATGATCTCCTTCTGCCACATTGCCTACAGTGTTTCTTATAGCATCAAGAAGCTTATTTCGGATTTTAAAAGTTGGCACTGTTTTGTTAAATAGAATTGAAATATCACATACCATACTATTCCATATCTGCAGGAAAATGAAACAGTAAGGGAGAAGATTCATTTATTTAGCAACTCAGCTGGTATTCAGGGGATTATAAGTTGTCCCTCATGTAATTCAGTTTACCTAATTCAGATGTTTAAAATCATTGTGGTTCTGGAAGTAGCTATTACTGTACCCTGGTTCAACAGCAAGTATATACATCTGTCTCAGAGTAAGGGAAGTCTCTGATGCTGGAGTGGGCAGAGGAGGAGTAACTTGCTCAGCTGCTGATGGAAGGGAGATTAAACACGTGTGATCAGGCTAAAGCAGCCTGGACTCAAGTCAGCCTAAAATTCAATGCCACTGCAACCTGCTGAGTGTTCCCAGTGGGTATGCATTTACATAGACTCCTTGACTGTTTCTCCACTTTTATCACTCTTGAGAGTTTGCATTTTCAGTTTGCAGTTATCATGTGGACTTATCACTATAGATAAATTAGCTGTGAATAGGTCAAAATGCTTAAGGAAGTTTTTTGGTTTTGTTTGGTTTTGATACAGATGATACAGATTTTATTGTTCAGTCAGACCTAAGTAAAGATCATTTATTCAGGCCATGTCCTGTTGATTCAGCCAGAATCTGATTCAGTGGGTGTTACATGCTCAGACGTTTGAAATCCAAATTTAAATTTCCATGTGAAACAGGTTTGTCCTAAGCTATACTCATTAGCTGAATTTCTAAATTTCTTTCACAGATCTTCATGAATGGTCAGATGTTTGGATATTTTAAATGCAGTTTCTTATTAATGAAACAAGGCTTATTTTTAACCTTTTCACTGTTTTCAGTTGGAAAGGATTGTAACCTTTATGTGAACCTATGGTAACTTAGACACTGTAATGCTTATTCACATACTGAATTATAGAAGCATCACAGCACCTTTCTCAACCTACTGCACGTATCTCTTACAAAAACCAAGGCATTGGCCTCTTAATTGAATTTAATCGAGACTCTTGTCAGGTATCTTAAAAAGAATGAAAGTAAACCAGTGGAAGTTCTAAGCAGAGTCAATTTAAAATAAAAGAAATAAAGTATCCAGGGGTTTGCTAAATGTTTGTGTTTCTCAAGTCATCTACAAAATCCTTTGCATAAAACTAAATTTGGAATGCTACCTTACATGAACCCTTGGCCAGTAATTGTAGAATTATAAATGGTTGGGTTTATATTCTTTTCATTTATTCAAGCTTCTACAATTCTGAAAGGCACAGAAAGAAGCAAGAATAAATAAAAAGTGTACACTTCTTCGCATTTAATTCTACCTTTTCAGTCTGCTTCTCAGTTAGATCAGGAATTCCTGCTCCACTCAGTTAAAATGCTGTTCTCTAGAAAGAATTTTGATGTTGTATAAGTAACAGCGGGTTTTTTTCATAGCAAGATGAAAGGAGTTTTTTCTTTAAATATGGCTGGACTGCATACAGAGTGTCTACTATGTTGCATCATAATTTCATTACCTGTTAAAAAGATTGGTGAGCTCCATATTAATTTCCTTGCTACATTAAAATTGCATTTTGTTATTTGCAATTGCAGACTGTGTAAAGCTCCTTAAATGCTCCACGAATAGGAGCATGTTTCTGGATGTTTTTGCAGAACAGATTAAAAAAATAATTGTGAATGTATGTTTTCTCAAGCCAAATTGCATTTATCGTTAGGTTATTGCAAGTCTTTCCAATAAATTTAAGAGATTTCAGGATAATTGGATAGATTCTTGCTTTTTAAATTTATATGTCAAAATGTAGTCTCACAGAATTGTGTTAAATTTAATTTTTAAGAATTAGCTATGAGAAGATGCTTTCCTGATACAATGTCAAAATTTTAGGAAAGTGCAACAGAAACTAAAATATACTTGCTACATTATATATAATATACTTAATGCATTTAATGAAACTTGTGCAGTATTTCAACTACTATGTGATATTTATTTCTTTCGAGGGAATATTTGTCTTTTTTGATAGTTTTCTTTACCAGCATTCAGTGGTAGATCAAAACTAATTAACCTGTGTTTCTTCAATTTCTTCCTTTTCTGCCTTTTTTTTTTTTTTTTTTTTTTTTTTGGATATTGCATGTCATCCATGGAACATTCTACATCGAAAAGAGATGTTCAGAGAAATAGAAAATATGCAACATGGCAATGAATTCTTGGGTGTTTATAACCCCTGTAAAATCAGTCATAGCACCTAAATGCATACCTAAATAATAATTCTCTGTACTACATGGAAAAAAAAAAAAAAGGAAGATGAATCTGGATGCTTTAGGAAATACACAGACATACACTATTCTGGTTAAGAATATGTGCAGTTTGAAGCTTTTCTATTATAGATAACAAATAGAGCTCAGCATCCTAGAGGCAAATGTGTACTGGCACTGGCAGTCTGAATAATTATCTTCACATCATTCTTATCACTTCACATTGTTTTAATATATAATGTAGTTTTTTGGTTTGGTTGTGGGAGTTTTTTTGGGTTGTGGGGTTTTTTTCTTTTTTATTTAATCAGAGCCCATGCCTAAAATTCTTATCTAGAATTGCAGGAGTGGAATTCTGGTCAAGCTGTGGAGCTGGGAGCAAACCTTAGCTCCTTCCAAGGCAGAATTTAATTGTAAATGCCAAAGACATGCACTCATCAGGCTTTTAAAATGCTCTTGGGCATGACCATGTGAACAGTGCTGGCAGATCTGGACATTTTAATTATTTGAAGGCTTTGATTTTTTTGGAAGGACAGAGAGAAATATTATGGAGGGTTAACATTTAAAATGTATTTTGGTGTCAACTGCTATTGCCTATCCAATAGTAATCACTGATATTAAGTACAATACAGATAGAAATATTTTCTAATTTTTGTCCTTTTTGTTTTCTTTATTAGTTAGTGTATGTAAATTTTTTTTTCATTGAAACACAATAAATAATTTAATGATTTTCTCCTAAAACTTAACCATAATCACATATTTGTGAAGTACCATCCCTGTGGTAAGACTAATAAAGAAGAGGAAACAGGCCCTTTGACAAGACTTACACCAAAGTTGGTCTTACCATACTACGTCATTTCCCACCTCTTCTTAAGTGAGAACCAGTCTAAACATCAAACATCAGTGAATTAAGCTAAAAGTTCGCATTATAATTCATCTTTGCTTCCTACGCAGAAAAAAAAAATGCTGAGAAATATTAGTGTGGTAGTGCAAAAGGCAGTGAAATACAATCAGGGTAGTGTAGCCTACACTTAAATGTGATAGAAGCCATAAAAAACTGTTCCATTTTATTTCTTCAATTGTTGCTTTTCAGCGTAATTAATCAGTCTCTGATTAATGGAGGGCTTGTGCAAGTCAGTATTCTTCAGTATAGTACCTCTTCATTAAGTGTGTCTCTTGACATGTTAATCAGTTCATGAAAGGAACTTTGCCCAAGTGTCTTGGCAGTTTTGCCATCTAGAGTATTAGCACTTGGAATTATCCAGTTAAAAGTACACTTTGTTTTTCGAGGTTAAGACTGGAGCATGGGATATTTTGAGATGAGGAGGCTATGCTATTTAGATAACTGCCGTAGGGTAGCTGTTCCTTTATTCATGAACCATCAAATGATGGGAACTGCCTTATGTCTGGGCTGCAGCTGAATTGAAATTACTTTGTTCTACTCCAAGTCTAGAAGACCCAAATACTAATTTAGTCCATACTTATCTTGCAATAGGTCAAAAGTTCTCTTTTGAAAACTTTGCTTCAGGCTTTTCAAAACCTAACTGATCAAGATCTTTGTGCCAAGATGTCCTGCAAATTATGTGCTCTTTTTCATTTCTGAGCACATTCTATATTCACAGTAGTGAATACAGTTCATTTACCCAGAAAGCCTTTGATAGCAGCTACTGTTACTTGAGGCAAACCTCCACCAATTAAAGCTGTGCCCCATGAAAGGTGAGGGAGAAAAAGCTGACAGTATGTTGTTCATGAGAAGATAAAGGATAAAACACGTAGTGTGTTGCTTTCTGTACCAAAGGCTTCTTTCCTGCCTCTTTTTCCACAGCTGTTTTTACTTATGTGTTTGTCTTAGGCTATTAGTATAATAAAAACAAGTGCTCTTCTAAGGAACTACTTGATGAATGTGAATGTTTTGACAGTAGACATTGGTGCTATTAAAGCCACACAGGGTGATAGGTATCTGTGCTTAATAACTTTCTAAATCATTAATAACCTTGCAACAACAAAATACACATTGCAGAAAATTGTATGTATTTGCTATCTTTTTGCTTTTGAAATTAATAGTTTTACTATATCAGGATTAGAAGCCTGAGCTACCCTTTTTTGTGGAAGCCCCAAACCCCCAGCTTTCAGACACTTGAGCTCATGTCTTTTATTATAATGTATATTAATTATTTATTATCCAGTGCTAGATTACACTATATGCACTTTGTGGAAAAGCATTCTCTCCAATAAGTTCAACTGAACTAAGCACAAGTTTGTGGAATGAAATTGCATTTTTTAACTTTAATTTCAGCTTCTTAATGTCTACTTATCTTACAATACTTACATTTTTAATAATGAATTAAACCCACAATTGTTTAAAATGTAAATGAAAATTATGACATTGCAGAGGCTTTACAGTGCTATCTCACACCTTCACCCCCTGTCTGCAAGGTAGTACTTTTGTGGTTCTTATACTTCACGTGTTTCACTTGTGCAGCTTCTTTGAGATTGAAATCTTTGAGATTGTGCTGAAAAGCTGAGATTTTTATAAGTGTGTGGACTGAGACCCATCTCTTCCTATTGCTGTTGTCATTTCAGGTAAGATTGCTTCTCTATGTGAGACTGCTGTCACTGGAATTGTCCCCTGTCCTGTTTTAAGGAAAATGAGCTGAGTACACTTAAATTTAAGTAAGCAGCTGACAGATAAATCAAGGGGTCAGAAGTCTCAGGCAGTGATGGGCACACTGAAGTGGTATTGAAGTCATGTCAGCTGGATTAGCTAGCCCTAAAGGGAGGTCCAACCCTAAGCTGGCTGTTAGCTTCAGTCATTCTTGATATACATAGCATGAGAAATTGATATATTTGATCATACTGTCTTACAGAATGAAGCTTCTTAGCTGATAGTAATTTTCCTTTTGCTAGTCAGCGTATAAGCTTTAAAAGTTTGCGTTTCCTAGAAACCAGTAATATTGGATCTGCTAATTTCTTCAGGTTGGAGCAGCTCATTAGCCTGTAAGCACTTATAGACATGAATGTAGAGAGACATTACAGGGAACAAAACTTACGTGTCTTTTAGAAACAGGTCTCTAAGAAAGCTGGGCTTTTGGATCTATCTAGATAAATATCTGCAATGTAGAAGCAATTGTAATGTTCTTCTCCAGCTAGGATCTGTAAGGCAGCCTGAAAAATAATCATGGAAAGTTAAAAATAACAGGAGAACATTTCATAAGTTAAGTTTTTACATTCAACAAAGCAAATTTTCTGTGAGTAGTAGGTACACTCATCGTTGCTTTTGCTATAGGTATAGATTAATATTTATTTGTTGATATTAAGAAGGTGCTTAAGCATCTTCTTGTTTAGTTCTCAAATAATTGATTTAAAATCTCTCTATAATTTAATGTAATTTAATGATTAACAAGTCTTAGCTGTTTACCACTTGGATGTAAATTCAAAGCATTACTTATGATAAAAATAGGAAGTACAAAAATATGTTTGCATTTTATGTTATTCCAGTTCTGCTGTGTAGAGTATAGGATATATTGCTTTTATCTCCAAAAAGCAGCAACCCTGGAGCAAGTTTTGAATGTGGTTTGTAAAGCTGCAGTTATGAAAAAGGTAGATCTCAAAAGATAGTATTTTCTGTTGCTTTCCCTGTACTTTTGTAAAGAATGGCGAGATCCTTCTCAAGGACAATTTATTTGTGCATTTTCAGTCTTATCAATAGCCTAAGTCATTAAAAATGCCTGGCTGCTTCAGCACAGAAGCTGCACTTACTCCAACAGACAGTGCTCTGATGAGATGGTTCACTTTTAGGAAATAACTTTACAAACTGAGCTCTTTTCATAAATGTTTTCATAGATGCCATGAATTATAAGATAAAGAAGTTGATAAAATCTTAAGAAATGCAATTAGAAGAAGGCTGTTTATATTTAACAGTGGTATTATAAAGGCTTCAGTACAGAAATTATATAACAAAACCTCCGTTTAAATTTAAAAATAGTAAAGCATTTAAAGAAACTATGAAAATAAATTGCAACCAATGTCTTCATGAACTGATTGGTTTCTACTGTCTTCGTAAGTATGTTATCCTTGCTGTTCTTGTAAATTTGTTAAGTAACATGATTGACATTAAGTCTGACATAAATCAGTTTCTTTTTTACCGTCTCAAGTCTTAACAGCTGGTTTATCCTCTTGATGTGTAAACTGCATATTTGGAACATAAAGAGCAAAAGCTGAGTAGATTGACCTCTCTGGGTGAATGAAGAGGATGATTAATCTTAGAATATTTTTAGAACTTCCCAGCATAATTAATTTCTATTTTGGATACATAGTTCATCACTGTGGCCCCGGTAATCTTGTGGCATTAAATTAAGGTTGTATTTTTATACTCTGTTGAGAAGAGTTGCTGAGTCAAATGCCTTTCCCATGAGACCAGATAGGGAAATTTAGAATTTTTTTTTTTTTAACCCAGAACTTCTTTCTCAAAGACTAAGGTAATAATCGACTACAAATAAAATAAAAATCTGGGTTTAATGGGTTTAATTTTTTCTTCTTTTTAATTAGAAAGTATTAAGAAGTAGCACCTTTTATTGGCTAAAACCTGTCATGTTTTCCCTCTGTCTTTACAGGGATACTATTGATAATGATAAGCTGTTGTAAAGGTGGTACTCCTTGTTCTTCAAGCATTTTGGGTTGTTTTGATTCAAAGTAGAGGAAATAAGGAGTGAAAAAAGATGAAGGTCAGACACACGGCAACTTTGTTACTTATTCTTTCTTCTCTACTGTTAGGGTGAAAGAGACAGTAACAACATCAGAGTTGCAATTGTTTGTTTCCTTTTTTTGTTTTTAAATTTTTTTAAAAAAAAAAGTTTTTATGATTCAAGTTGAAAATTGCCAGGTCAACTCTTAGGAAAAATTAAGGAAGAAAAAATCTTGTATGCATGTCTCTTTTTTCTCTCACATTGGTATAAATGTAGTGTAAGTTAGTGGAAAAGTATTTTATTTAATTCCAAGGTGGGATAAGTCTTCCACCTGTTTTCTGTGCTCGTATATGTAAGGAAGGTTATTTATATTTGTCAGTTGCAGAGTCATTCATTCCAGTCATTGTTTCTTCAGCCATTTTGTGTTCAGGCTTATGACAGGATGTACATTGCCTAAACTTTACATCTCAGCCATGTCACATCACCACACATGGGACTATAATATTGCTTCAGATATCAAATTTAGGTATCTTTATGTCTAGCCTTCACATAAGAATTCTTTCTTGCTTAGTTACCTGCCCTTTTTTTGTTGCAAAATTCATTTGCATAAGATATGATTGTTTATAAAGAAATGAGTAAGGAATATCTCATGTTGGGGAAGATGAATCAGGGAAACCTTATAAATATGATTGCTTAGCAAAAGATTCTGAAAGTATGAAACCTATAACCGAAATAGAAATGGAAGCTTTGAGTTGTAGGATACCGAGTCTTAGTTATTATATAACCTGAAAACAATAGTCTAGCCAGGTGAAGGAGAATCCCTTTTGATTGAGCAATACCTTTTTGCTGGCTAAGGGATACAAAGGTCAATGTAGCAAACCAGAAAAGTCTAAAGAATAGTTTTTAGAGTAAAATATAACATAGTATGGTAATGTAGTAGTTCTTATAGACTGTATGTAGATTCTATAGGATTTTGTGTCTTGTATTTGTTGGTCACTGTAAATTAGAATATTCATCACAAAAGGAGATATAATGTATTGTAACAAGGACCACGTGCTCCTCTTCCCCCTACTCTTGCTCTCTCTCTAAGTGCTCTTATCCCTGCTCTCTTACCTCTGCTCTCTTCCCCCTGCTCTCTGACCCCCGCCACCTTGCTCCCTTGCTCCCTTCTCTCTTAACTCTTACCCTCTTGTTCTTTCTCTCTCTCTCTTTGGGACTTTCCTTCAGCCAAGGCTGGTGGCTGAAGGCAAGGCCCTTTTTACCCACGACCCTTGCAATAAAACCACGTATTCTAGAATATCTCAGGTCAGCAGAGTTCCTTCTCCCTGCCATCCATGGATGGTCCTACAGTCTCATTTACATTGCTGCTTAATAAGGGTTGCTAATATTATTGATGTTTTTATAACTTCCATTGTATTGTTGGTCTATGGAAGGACTGACTAAATTTTAACTTACGGGAATGAATGTTGTAAAGTTTGGCTATTGAGTAACGTAAAATTCTTTGCCAAAATTGTTATGGTAATATTTTATCACCCCCATTTCACATGTATTTGGCAAAATCTTAACTTGATGATATTAGGTAAGTTCAGTGTTAAAGAAAAAACACGAACCTAGGGAAGGAGGTTTAAAAGGTATCTTCTGAAACATTTTTGTCTGATAATTGAAGATGTTTTATATTAGTGGGGAACTTCTTTGTGGTTTCTTCTCCATCTTCCTGGTCACCAGCCTTAAAGTCAATAAAATTTTTGTGTTACAGCAGCAGTTCTCGGTAGTGAGGACCTGCAGAATACTTGTGTTGCTGTTACTCCTTAAATACATGAGTGTCACTATGAACAACTGTATCTTTTATCAAAACCTGTAGGCCAAGGAGAGACAAGGTATGGCTTAAAATTTCTAAAGGCAAAAGAGTGACAGAAAGACACATCTGGGAAGAGTAGGGATAAGATTCTTGCAAAGCCAACAGCAGATTAGAACAGAAACTTCAGAGCCAGAAAGGTTTCGATAGGCATGATGCAGCTACTGTCCTACAGCCCTGGAAAGAGTCTTTGAGGGTAGAACCTGTGAGAAACATTGTATCTGGAGTGACAGAGGAGAAAATTTTAAGATAGTATTTTTTCACAGATTATGGAAGTCATTAACAGAGCTTAAAGGCTTTGTTTATACATAATTTCATTCATATACATAATTTCAATTCTTATGGATTACCTACTTCTACAGAAATAGAGTTTCGATAATTGCCTGCTCTGTGGTATATACAGATTTCTCTGTATAGCCAAAGAACTCCAACAGCTGTCACATTTTAGGCAGCAAATGTAGCCCTTCATGTCTGTTCTTTTAGCAGCTTTGAATGATGACTGTTTCTTGTGGGAAGGCACTGGGAGCTTCTTGTTCTTAGGACAGTGAAGAAAGTAGGTTGCCATCAGACAGAGAATACATCATATATTGCTGAAGTTTTTTGAGGATTACTGGTAAATAGCATAAACCCATAGCACTTAATACAGTACAAATTATCCTTAATATATTCCCATTTTTGGAAGAATGTGCTCTCTAAACATCACTTTTGTGGTAGCTTTTTAAAATGAGAACTGTAAATTCTGTTATTAAGAATTCTTATTTAAATTCTTTCTTGGTAGTAGTGAGCAGCAATGAATAGTGATAACTGCTACAAAAAACAAACTGTGCCTTGGATTTGGAAAGCAAGTGTGTGGGCTTATGGCATGTATGCTACCAAGCAATGTCATTCAGTACAGGGACATGTTTTCTCCGGTTTTAGGTTGGTGGTGGTCCAGTTCACCACCATACTCAGAAAGTCTGGGTTTTGGGATGTTGGGCTGTTCTGTAGCATAGAGTATTTCCTGTTGCTGGCTCCTTCCATCAAGTAATGCCATCCCATCCTACTGACAATGCTAGTCCAATGAGAGAACACAGACACTGAATTAGCCAACTGACTTGAAAGTAAGTATTTTGGTCACTGTTAAAGTTTTCAAACAGGTGGCATTTTGACTAAATAGGTTTTTAAGGGGAAATTGTCACTTTTGCAAATCAAAAAGGTATAATACTGCCTTCCTAGCTCTGCTTAAATTTGGACGTATGCTTTTATTATTAACCCTCAAAGCTCATCCTATAAGCCCTTAAATTTAAGTGCATTTGTGCTGCTCTGTGTTAACTTGAAAGCATCACTTCAATTTGAGTCAGCTTAGACATCAAATATCTTGCCAGCCTTCAGAATCTGCAGTGTGGTAAAAAAAAAAAAAGATTAAAAAAACCTCTTTTGTAAAATCAGATGCATGGCTGTACTGCGTCATTTTTTACTTTAGGAATTTTGTGTGAAGCCTTTCAGACTTCATGGCAGAGAAATACATGAAATACTGACCATTCCCAGTCTTGCTGCAAAAATTTTACTGCTGTGCTTTTCTGTGCAAGTCTGTCAATATTTGATCTTAGGACACCTTATAGAAGGAAAACAGACAAACATGATTCTTCCCATTATTTTGTGTTACGTATGTCAAATAAAAATGTATCCGGAGGATGTCTGTTATTTTGTCTGATTATGTATGGTGTTTAAATTGATTTTCTTTAAAGCTGTTGCAGTGAGATAGTTTCTTCAGTATACTGGCTGATCATAAAAATGCTTAATGCCTAGAGTTTTTAACATTAGAAGTACCTTGTGAAAGAAGTATAGCTCTGCTTTGTTTTTCAGTGTTAATGCTGGTAAGGACATCTGAAATGTTAATTTAAAAATACTGTAGTTGTCTTCCTGTCTGTGTAGAGAGAGATGATTGTATTAGGGAGAGTTCATTTGGTTTTCATTTATGAGAAATATTAGATCTGTCTTTACTTGCCACTATTTTCAGGAGTGTTAAAATTTGGTGTCAACAGGTTCTTAAACTTGCGAATATAAGGCAGAAGAAAATCTTAAAATTAATTTTAGAAAGGGATTTTTTTGATCTATACTAAAGACATCAGATGTATGATACTTAGTCACCTTTCGTGAATTCAGCAGGAGACCATTCAACAGATTTTTTTTCAATGCTACCTGCTAAAATCCTTGTATCATCTGTTAAAATATATGATTGTGGAAACCTCATGTGAAACAGCTTATCTTTGTTTCCTGTTTCAGGGAGAGTCTGTGGTTAAATTTGCTTGTATAAATTCTTTCTTTTATCAGTTGGTCTGCAGGACTAACAAAAGAACTTTATTTCAAACCTGCTATACTAAAACAATGTAAGTTCTTGCTTTATAAAATGACTATTTTTCTGTCTTCACAAGAAGACATAATTTAATTGCTCAATCATTTGCTAGTTTTATTCTGAATAATTTTATTTAAAATTCAGATTGGATAAAGTAAATATGGAGGTCTCTACAAAATAGAAGTCTGTGAGGTTGAATAACACTTCCTGGTTTTCCTACTCTAAATTTAGCCTTTTTTAAATGTAGTGTTAGGCTTGTCATCCACAGAGTGGATCATGTAGATGTGATGGTAAGGAAGCCTTAATATTGGTTCTTAAAATGTGGTGTTAACCTGATGATTAATTTTTAAAAGTATTTGTTTCTTTTGAATACTCTATTGTTTCAAGTAAGTCTTCCCTCCAGCATATTTTTTATTGTTAACAAATTGAAAAAAAACCCCTTTAGAATATTTTAAGGTTTATTGAAATGTATGCCTGAGAAAGCCTGCTGTTTTGCATGAATTCTAACATCCTTAAAATAAGCAAACTCCCCAGAAAATCTAGCTTAGCTGTCAGTTGCATATCCACTGCACAATTTAGTGATATTTGTAGCTGCAAATGTATCCTTAGCAAATGTGAAAGGAATCTCAGTTCTAATGTCCTCCCAATTACTAGAATGTTATTTTTAATTTTCCACTTCCCTCCATTTCAAATTAGTTATTCACAATCTGCCAGTACTATCTCTCTAGGAAAAAGTGATCTCATGATGCTACTACAAGAGCCTAAGAATTTACAGAAAAACATTAAGAAAGTTGTAGATGTTATTTCAAATTTTGGCCTCAACTTATACCATTTGTCACTCAATATTGTTGTAACTTCTGTAATCTTTAAATTAATGCCTTATCCTGTGTCGAGAAAACAGAGAGAGGAACATTTTCTCTAGATAAAGCTGCAGAAGATTTGTTCTACTGGCTTCACCATTAATCAATAGGCATCAAGTGGAATTTTCATTAGTGGAAACTGTTTCCTCATCTATTTATTTTCTTTGAAATATAAACAGGAAGAAGAAAAGGCGTTCATCGCTAATTATCATATACTGACATTCCAGTGTCATCTGAAATGATCCTATTAACCAGTAGTACAGAGATAACTGTACAAATAAGCTGACATCTAAGAAAGAGTGCAGTTTTGTAACAGAAAATGATGACTCCTTTTTACTTTAAACCTACTTTAATAGGATTTTTCATTCTTATGAAGAGAATGCAGAATGAGCAGGAAGATAACAAATGCAACTAGATTTGTCTTCACTGAGTGAATTGAATTCTCCGTGTTTTTAAGTGGGACGCATATACACATATATTTGTGCATATTTGTCTTTATCTACCAATAATAAAGGAAATACGAAGAAGACAACAACTGTGAGCTCCAGTTAGTAAAGATTTAGTAGAACTTACTGAAAGAGGACTCTCCCTCTTTTACTAAGTTGTTAAATGTAAGTGAAGATGATCGTCTCCAACACATATTGCAAATCAGAGAGCTATTTTTAGTTTTTAATTGCTTGATGGTTGGTTTTGTTCTTATTGTTGCAACAAGAAAAAAAACCATGATTTTAAAGGCAGAGCCAAATTTTCTGACACCATTTGCAATACAGTGAAGTATACTCATGTTTAAAAATGTGTCAGTGTGAAGATTGACCATACCTTATTTTAATTTGATCACCTCAGCTTGTGCATGTCATGCAATTTCCAGTGTTATATCCAAGTACTTTTTTTAACCTGTATACAGGAAATGTATAGTACTTAGGAGTGTGTAGATGGAACAAAGGATAGCACATAATAAGTGACTGCTGTGGTTTAACTCCAGCCACTGAAACCACTGGAGTGACCCAAGTGTTTGCAATGTGAAACTTAATGTTAATTTCCATGCTATAGTTCTTTCCCTATAAGAGAGACAATTAGCAATTTATTCTCATAACACACACTAAGAAATTGTAAATTTCTCCATTGTATTTGCTGGGAAAAATGTGGTGTAGATTAATAAATATGGTGTTTTAAAAAGTAATTTTAAATCACCTACTGAATATGATTATAAATATCAAGAGTCCATTCCCATGTTGATAAACAATATGAATTTCCATCCTCTGACTCTTATCACTCACAGGCTGAACAGTGGTGGGGAGGTTATTTTATTCTGGTTGTTGTTTGTTTGCTTGTGGGGCAGGCTTGGTGGAGGTGTGAGTTGGCTTTTCAGTTGTTTAGTCCAGAAGAGAGAAGACTGAGTAGGGAGCTTATTAGTGAATATAAATATCTCAAAGGTGGGTGCCAAGAGGATGGTGCCAGACTCTTTTCAGTGGTGTCCAGTGACAGGGTGAGGAGCAATGGCCATAAGCCAACCACAAGAAGATCCACCTCAGCTTCCTTGCACTGAGGCTGTCAGAGCACTGGAACAGCTGCCTGGGGAGGTCAGAGAGTCTCCCTCCCTGCAGACATTCAAAACCCATCTGGACATGTTCCTATGTCAGCTGTTCTGGGTGACCTTACCTTGGCAGTTGTGTTGGACAAGATGATTTCCAGACTAGATGATCTCTAACATCTATCTATACAATCAGTCTCTAACATCAATCTACACAATGATTCTGTGAAATTCTTTACCTGTAAGCTTACTTTCCCAGCATTCTGGAAACTCAGGTCAGTGTCATTCTCTTGCTGTTTTCCATTGATGTTGTGAAAATAATCAGTTGCTCTATATGGTATTTTGTGTTTCCTCAGTTGCCATGATCTGTAACTACTTCAGTTACTTCCCTGTGGATTCTTTTCTTTGCTCTCCTATCTTCTCCTACTAGCATTAATCTCATATTTTAATACTTATCTTGTTATAAGGATTATGTTATTAATTTTGCTATAATCTATGAATTAAGTTATCTTGGACATTTTTGTAAGTAAGCATCAACAGAAGACTGGGAATTAATACAGCTGGGGCTGAAAATTCAGTATTTATTCAGTATCTCATATCTTAGCGTACTTTCTTCGCAGGTAGGAACTTCCCCATAAAGCTTTCAAGTTATGTAGTAGTAAGTGCCTACTTATATCTTAATATAACTAACTGTAAAACCTTATTACATACATTAATTAAAGCTCAATTAAATGCCTACAGACAATGTCTGTTTCCTTGTGAGTGCAAGTAGATGGTGCTGTGCTGTGCTGTGCAGTGCAGAGCCTTGCTGCCAGTTGTAAAAGAGAAACCACTTTCCAAGACTAGTCAGATCCAAAAGTTTTCATGTTGAAGAACTAGATTTTATATAATTTATAGATTTTTATATTCTAATTTAATGCAAAAAAAAATACTTCATGTTTTATTTCCCAAATTTTTTGAATGCGTACAATCCGTAGGCATTTTATTTTTAGTAGTTGCCTCCTATTAGTACTATCTAGTTTTCTGCACATAGTGAGAAAAAGATATTTCTCTGTATGTACCTTATGTGTATTATACTTGTTGTCAAACTTACTCAAATAGTGGATCTCATCTTCATGTCCTTCTTTTTCTTTGAGAAGATCATGTATTAGAGGAACTGGGTGGCAGGAAATCCTGAAAAACACCTGCCTGTGTGCTGTTGGAAGCAATTCTGAGTTGCCAGATGAGAAAGAAATGCAGAGACAGAGAAAGTTGCATGCAGAAGGTTGTGTTAAGATGAACTTTTTGTAAAGTCAGATATGAAAAGAAATATGAATTTGGGCACTGTTCTATTTTTTTAAAATATAATAAAATATTATGATAGAAGAACAATTATGTTTATACTTCAGGATTGCAATCTATTCCTATCATTTCCTCCTATGTTCCCCAGCTTCTAGTATTATTGTGATATTTTAGTCTTCAATACATTTTGATCACTTGTAACACTTCTAAGACACCTATAAACTGTGAATTCATTAAGGAAAAGAACATTAAATTGTTTAATCTAATTTTCTGTATAAAAATAAACTTCCTTAAAACTCATATATTTCTTTAGCTTTTATCTTTTTTTTTGTCTGTGACTTCCTTCTGCACAAATTCTTTTGGTTAGACATTTAAATATACATGTACCAATTTTACAGCCTAGTTCAGTGCTCTGTTTCCCTGCATTACACCCAACTCATTTGGGATATTTACATTTGTCTGTTTAGTGACTTCGTGCTAGAACAATACAAAATTTTAAGCTGTAAAACTACCAGATAAAGTACTCTTCTGGGGACAAAATATGTCAGAATTTGACTTTTAACACTTCGTAGTAGAAGACCTGCAAAATACTTGTCTTTTTTTTCTTTTCTTTTTTTTTTTTTCTTTCCTTTTTTTGATTGGTGAAGTATTTTAAAAAAATACAGAAGAAGTTTAAAAATGGAACTATACCTTTAGGAAACACAAATCAAGCACAGCCATATTACATGGCAACAGATATGAAGGGTTACATGCAACTTAATTTTTACGCACTTGATCATTAACATTTGACAGTTAATTAGAAACACTTCTATAATTATTTTTAATCTCTGCTAATTTTAGTTATTTTAAAACTTCAAATGAAACCAAACTCAACCAACCAGTAACCCATAAAGCCTAAATCTAAATGTTAGACTTTCCCAATTGCTTTTGAATTGATTGTGCTTTTCATACTCATCTAGGGCAGTCAATGTGTTGCTTTAATCAAACCTTGCTCTAATGTTTTTACGGGTAAAAATTTGAAAGAGCTTATTCTTCAGGGATTTAGTCATTATTGCTTTTTTCTAATGTAGATCTAATTTAGGCAATTATGCACTTATGTATGTGTTTAAATAAGACTTCTGAATTTTGCTGCATTCAGAATAACATTTTTGAATAAACAGTCTTCAGTCTTTTGATAGTTTATTTTCTGGGGTTATCTCCCTGTTAAGCAGAATATAGAGTGAAATAGTTTCCAAAATATAAAGGGTTTAACTACAGTTTCTTTCATGGTGTAAAATCTTTGTACAATCTCAGGTAGGTAGACATCAGGCAAGTGGAATAACCCTCAAGGAATCTTTCTTTACACTTCCATATTATGTATATGTCATAATATAATATGTGTCATAAATTATAATGAGGTGTTTCTATTTATTATTTCTGCATGCCAGTCTGATGTGTTTGTCTTCTGTGTTGAAAACACTTTATGAGAGAAAATTCACTGTAAATGAATGTAACAAGACTTTCAAAAATCAACCTCAGTGTACAGGAATATTGTAATCATAGATTAAAAATAATGCATTGGAAATAACTCTTATATGGGATTTAAAAATATTTTCAGGCAGTAGAACTATCAAGTGTCAAATCTGAATTAAGAACAAAGAATTTTAGTTTGGGTACTTCTCACTACCTTGATCTGTGTTAATATATGAGATTTTTTTTTCTCTTTCTTCACCATAAATGAAGTCACTAAATTTTTGGGGATTTTTAGCAGCTGTAGTGATGTTTGAAGCCATTGTGCTGGCCAAAATAAACACTGGCTCAGCACACCATGAAAAGACTGGAGATCAAACGAACAACAAAGAATTCTCTGTTTTAGGAGCGACTGAAGACAGTGCTGCATGCAGCAGCTACACTTGCGTATTTTCAGATTTGCAATGGGAATTGATGTGATATGGTCCATCTAACATACAATTTCTTCATTATAACACTGATGCCAAACAACGTTCTCCCACAATTCCATGTGGGAATTCCATGTGCCTGTGGCTGGTGGATGTTGGGCAGGGACATGACTGGTGTTTTCAGCAACACTGTTCAATTCCCTCTTTCATTTTTTTATCTTTTTTTGCCCTGATATTTCAGTTTTAATTATATCTGTACTATTAACAGAAAAGGAATAAAAGGAGTATGCATATAAAGAATCAAAAATTGGGTGGGTAGAAAGAAATGGAACAACTAATGGTTTGTCAGGTATCTGTCTTAATAGAATAAAATCTGGTAAATTGGTAAAGTTAAATATCAGCAATAGAATCCAACCAGGTAGAAATAACAGTGAAAATAGTCAAGGGTGCAGACAACAGGCAGTAATCTGAAGAATAGATTTGGAACTGAGAGAGTAGCCTCAGGACAGGAAAGACAACTGGTGAGAGTAAAGAGGATCCAATTAAGTGAGAGCTCATCTAATGAATATAACAGAAACTAGTGCAAGATGAAACTACAATTAATTGCTGAAGTTAATATCTTTAGATGTATTTAAATGGAATTAATTAGGGTAAAATACAGTTACATTCCTATATGTAAACATTTGGTGATGCATAAATACATGTCTGCTGCTGACACCTGCCTTGTCTGTCAACATAAATATGCCAGTCCAGTAAGTCCATGCTCATTATCAAATAAAGTGATTCCTATTTATACCATTTGTCCTTTCATTTTTCTGTAAGATGATTTTACAACTATCATAAATTGAATACTGTAATATTTTGCTGTTGCTTTAGCTCAAACAATAGTCAAACACTTCAGATTGTAGGTTGCGTTTTTTGAAAAAAACTTCTGGGTTTTTAAAAAATCAATTTTTAAAAAATCAACATATTTTCTGAATGGCATTAAGTATTTTTTTCTTTTAAATGACATTACATCTTTACATCACATTGCCCAACAGGCTCTTAAAAACTCTTCAGCTTGATCATATGGAAAATTTGTTTGGCCAATTTTGGTTTTAAACTAGCACTTTCATGCAGCATCAGCCCAAATGACGCTCATAGATGTGGATTATGTCTGTGTATGATTTAAGGGGGAGGACACCTGGTCTGGAGATAATTGGTTGGAATGTTGTTACAGAAAATCTTTAGGATTTATATGACTTCTTTGGCATTAAATTTGATTTGATTTGATAAAAAAATAATTGGTGGCATGTGCTCACTGCAGCCTCACAGGGCAGTGGAAGTATGCTTTAACTGTAGCAGTGCAAAGCTCTGACATAGGGGAGCCCATCTACAGCAGGACCTTATAGAGCTTGTTAAAAGTTGTTAGGTTTTATTCTGCCTTAGTAGTGATATCCAGTGATGTAGCATGGTGCAGGGGACATTTGAGGGAGTGCTCTTACACCAAACAGGAATGATTTGATACATTCAATGTCAAAAAAACAGAAACCAGATGGAAATAGCTGTTACATGTTTTAGAATAGAAAAATTGATAGTTTCTAATGGAGTCATTACTAACTTATATTACACACCAAACTGACAAGATTCCGTGTGAAGCACGTTGTAGCTGTCTTCTCCACGGCTCTTGCGGTTCAGCCTGAGCTGACACAGCCCCTCTGCAAGCTTGGGATTGACAAAGTTATTCCTGAGAACTGCTTCTGAGGTGGAGTGCCTTTTGCTGCGAAAACATGGCCTAGCCTATGGAGTAGGCTATTGTTATCTAGTTTTAAAATTCATCCACCTGGGAACCACACAATACAGGCTTGGTAACAACTCATCTGTGCTGCTCTTGGGTGGTAGCACTCTCTTCTGCTGCCGAAGTGTGCCTGTGCATGTGGACAGGCATCTGCGCCTGTACCAGCCACAGAACTTTCAGCTGAGTTTTACACCTCTAGGAGCCACCATGGGACCAAATCAGCTTTCTGTGCATGGAAGCAAAGACCCGATTTTCCCCTTATTATGTTTTGCACTTTGTTCCAGCCTTTATTGAGAGGTTACTCCTGTCTCTAGATTACTGTTTTGGGGGCTTGGCAGTGAGACACTTATTTAAGAAATAAATTTAAAAATTAAGTGGTCACTAGGGAAGTTTATTGTCATTTCCACTGAAAACAATAGGCTTTTTAAAATACAATATGTAACCTGTGTTTTCCAGCTATTAATTCTACATGAGGCAGTAATACTAATCCTGAAAAAAAATTCAGAAAAACCTGATTAAACTTATATTATATAATAATATAGAATATAATTATATGTAATCATATATAATTAATTATATATTTATAGTAACTACAATAATAAAATAAAAATAATAAAAATATAATTAATATATATTAAACTATAACATATAATTTTATAACTATATAAAATAGAATTATTTAATAATGAAGTTTTAGTTAAATATATCTAGATTTATTTAATATCTGCAATAGCTATAAGGAGCCACTGTGATTTTAATACATGTGTTTGGTCTGTGAGACCTCAAAGCCCGGTAGACCTACCTCAAGCCTAAAACTGTGGGAAATGTTGAGGAATACACCTGCTGCAGGCAGCTCGCTGTGCAGGTTCAGGACACCGACTGAGATGGAGGCTGAGTTCTGGGTGAGAGCCTGCAGTGACAGGAGGCCATGAGCTGCTGACCCTTGGCACAGCAAAGCACAGGAGCCACTGGCCAGGGAAGGGACACTGGGGACACAGAGGGTTCGGGGGGAAGAGTCAGGTTTGGGAGACTTGAGACTTGCACGTGGCTTGGGTTGTGAGGGTATAAAAGCCCAGGGGTTCCTTTGCTCAGGATCCTCCTTGGAGGCACCAGCTCAGGCTGTTTGTGTGTTACTGCCCTGTGAATAAATTGTTCTGTGCAATGAGACATCTGAGACCCTGCCCTGGGAAGTCTCCTCTGGCTGTGAGAATGGGGTGACTCAGGCAGGGCTGCCGTGGGCTCAGTCCAGCCCCTGCTTGCAAAGGGGATCTGGTCCCAACAGTGAATGCCTGACACTGGGACTGCACTGCCAGAGTCTCATCAGTGGTCAGACTGGGAAGTTTCCCTAACAGGAGAACCCTTTCTGTGGTCAAAAATCTTGATTTTATATCTATAATTAACAACAAACCACTGATATTTAGCTTTTAAAAACATACCCCCATTCCCCTCCAGTCAGGATTTTAATTGTGGAAAGAGTGTACTTTTAAAGTGAGTCTTCCAGTCACAGCTACCTATTGCATCATTGCCTTCCTGACTTAATGTATTGTAACTACCATGACAAATCATAGCATATGATTTTTTAGGTCTGAGAAGCTCTAAATGTAATATAATATATTGGCCAGTATACACAGAGAGCAAATACAGGGCTTTATGTTGAGTAATTTTCAGCTGGATATCTCTGTGCCATTGCCTCAGGCTTTTCCTGCAGCTGACTGAAAGCTTGAAAAAGAGGAGTTAGATTATACTTAGTGGTTCCAGAGTGTGAGTTTGCCTGCTAAGACAAGACGCCTGTCTGGACTTTAGCTGGTGTAATGCTGCAGCCAAAAGCAAAGCACATCAAGAGCAGGTGATGTAGCTGTGCTGCAGAACCAGAGAGCTGTCAGCAGAATTGCTTCAGTGTCTTGAGCACAGCACTGAGCCTCCTCCTTCAACTATGCAGAAGCCAAGTAGCAGCAGGCCAGAGAAGCATGACTCTCTCTGTCCCTACCTCAGCATCTAGAGACATAAGAGTGCAGCTCCTTGAGTAACAGGACTGTGGATTGGAAATGAAACTTTTTTTATTTTATATTGTCATTCTCACAAGTAAGTCCTGTTGATCTGTGCAATAATAAGTGCAGCAATCTGTAGATTTGGATATTTAGAGATAATTTTTACTGGGGATATATTGAGTAACTAAAATATCTACTCAAAATTTCAGCACTAAACATTACTCTACACCTATGTATATTCCTGTCTCACTTCATCCACAAAAATAAGATTTCTAATTTCCCAAATATAGTATTGTATTTTAGAAGGTGACCATGTGCAGAATTCCTGGGCACTTTGTATTCTTGATATAGAAGCTTTTTTTTTTTTTAATTTAGTTAAATTTTTGGGATTGTGTAGAGGGTTTTTTTTTCCCACACTCAAATTTTTCTGATACCACATGGAGGAATTCTGGTGGTATATCAACAGGGTGGTATCATGTGCTCCATTTATTTCAAAGAAGTAATTTACATGTAAGTTAGATGTTGTCAACTGCCTCTCAGGCAGGTTCATTGTTCACAGACCCTTTGGGGTGGATTAAAGCAAATTGATGCTAAATAACCAATAAAGCAACAAACTTCAGTAGGACAACTGCTTTAAAAATGTAACTGGAAAAAACCATAATGATCTGAAAAAGGGTTTATGTAGATGTTCTGGGGGCGTTGATCACCCTATAAGAAGAAAATTGCCAGGAAAAAAACCAGAGAAATAGATAGGAGAAGATTCTGGAAGTCTGGTGGTGAGAGGAGGGGATGAGTGTCTGTCTGAGTGTGCTTGGGCAGACTTTTGGAGTATAACCTGAATCTTGTGGCTGTTCAGGTGGCTCACAATGTAGGGAGAGAGACCAGCATTAAAAGGAACACTGACCCTGTTTCTGCAGGATCTATTGCTTGATGGCAATTTCTGCTTTAGCTGAAAACTAGCTTGTTTAAGGTAAAATTTAGCTGTAAGGTCCCAGTGGTTCACTATAGATGTTCTTTCATAACAAAACAAAACAAATCCCTAACAAACATGTTATCCTCCAGAAGGAAGCCTTGAAATAGTTTTGAACTGAAATGCCAAAGCCATGGAAGCACTTCTCTGCAAGACACTCAGCAGGGTGAAAACAAACAAATAAAACAAAAATCAAAAACCCCCTGAAGTTTATCAGCAGGAGAGTGTGACACAGGTTGTTTGCCTCCACCTGCCTGTTTTCTGCCTAATGTAAAGCTTCTCTGCAGAGCAATATTCAGCATGGCAGGAAACAGAGAACAGGTTATGTTCTGTATGTTCACTGTGCGTGTAGATCTCCTTTGGCAGATTCTTGCATGAGATACAGTTGCAGATACCTTTCTTGCTGGATTAGAGAGATTTGTATGCTGAACAGAATGAAAAGGAAGGAACAATACCCTCAGCTTTCATTATATTAATGCACATAGAGGACCAATGTTCTAAGAGGAACAACCAATCCTGTTGCAGGTACTAAAGAATTAGGAACAGTTTTCTATGACCAAATGGCCTATCCAGAGTTTGACCAGTTCTCACTCTTACCTAAGCTGAACACTTTTCCTAATATCTTTTGCTAAGTAGCTCTTCTTTTCATTGACCCCAATGAGAGTTGTTCATCCTTAAAACAAATTCTCACCTTGTGTGACGTTAGTGGTGACATCAGAGTGATGGTCATTGATTTCATTTTAGCTTTGTTTGATCCTAAATGTGGAAAGTGGGAACTGCTGTTTTCGCCTTCAGGTCAAGCAAGCTCTCTTTTTCTTTAGCTCATGGTAGTGTATGAAGAAAAACCGAGCTACCAAATGAAGTTCAAAGGATTCAAAATCTTTTTAAATTCATTCCTCTCAAAGTTTAGGGAAAAATTTCTTGCAAAATGATTCTAAGAAAGCACAGGAGTTACAGCCTTCCCTAAATTGCCCCAAGTAAAAGCTATCTTTCAGGCTTAGTGAGTTTGGGTGGAAATCCTAAAGATTCACTGCTGGTATAATAATAACATATGTAGATGTTTTGCTATAGTGGGGGCAGGGAAAAAGGCTGGGAGGAAGCTTCAAAATATGTGCTGGGAAGAGTTTCAAATGACTTTTAAAACTATAAACTGCTGCAGTACAGAGTGCATAGTCTGTTTCTTCTTTTCTTCAGCAGAACATACTAGAGTCAGACTGGTTTAAAGTATCCCTTCCTTGAATACCATCTCTCATATTAAAATATTCCATTTTTAAAGACACAGTGGATCTTTTATATTTTGCATGTTGAGATCTACAGAGAACACTAACAATTCTTTCTATTAGTGATGCAAAATGGAACACAGCAAATAAAACTCTCTTTTAAAGTGATATCTATTTCATCCCAGTGGTTCCCAGTTTTATCTGATTCATTGGTGTGTTTAGTTTCCTGTTCTCTATAAGTCAAAAAAAAGTTTCTAGGACACACAAAAAGTGATGTTTCAGCTGCTCTTTGTAATATTTTTTCCTGAACCATCTTCCTAATCTCTTTCACTGAAACAGTAATACTTCAGTCAGACAATAGTCAGACCATGATATTTGCTGGTGAACAGTTCCAGCATAATTTTGTGTCTTCACATATGTCCTGGGTTGAAGTATATTCGATCACCATCTTCATGAACTGTTGAAACCAGGTGAGGCAGTGCTCCCTGCCTCCTCCACTCTGGCTTATCTTCTGTTAATGGGCCCATCAGCACCTTTGCTACACAGCTCACAGATAACCCCCTCCTGGACTACCTCCTGTTAATGGGCCCATCAGGCCTTATCACATGACTCACCATCCCATTGTGAGATGCTCCGCCCAGAGGGAGAAACCAAGCATTCCAGCCTGGATATAAGCTGAGACTCTGAACACCAGAGGGGCGCTTACCCACTGGATTCCCAGAGGACCTGAGCTACCAGACCTTTCTACAGGATCACTGCTTCAGGAAGACCACCTCATCTGGACTGCTTCCATCACTCTGCTCAGGTTGTATTCTGACTCTGTCAGTGGTCTTTTGTATTATTGCATCTATTTTATTTTACTTTCTTTTTTTTTTTTCTTTTCTATTAAATTGTATCTCTGACTTGGAGCCTCTCATTTGTTTTGCTTTCAAACCACTACAACATGTGACCTTGAGAATCTAATCTATATTAATAGCTTTCCATTTCAACTAATTTTTGTATCAATATTTAATTGCTTTCAATATTTGAGGTCTTTATAATAGATTTTTTCTTTCAAGGCATGACATTTAAATATGGCATCTTTAACTATTATGTGCAAGTTACCTATTGGTATTCAAATTGGTATTTGTCAGCTTGTGTATCTTATCAGGAAAGTTTAAAAGTGAGATAATACTGGAGGGCCAAATAAGTCAGGATGATTAATGGTGTAGTGCAAGGTTTAAGTAGGGTGATCTTTTAGGTGAGCACTGTTGAACAACAGCTTATATTCCTTTTTTGCTTACAAAAGTGCAGAAGAAAAGGCTTAATAAGCAAATGAGTACATCTTCAAAGATGGAAAGGTACAGGTGGGAATTTTGTGGTCACATACTTGTGAGTCTGCATATTGACTTGCTGTGCATCAGTCTCATCAACTCCTCTTCTTGGACTCGTACTATACTGGGTGGAAAAAGAGGCCTCCATGTTATTGAAAGTGATTCAGGGAAGGAGGCTAAATTAGGTTCTTGGTTTAGACAATTCAAATCTTTGTCTTTAAGAGATGCTTTTCTGATTCCTTCCACTCCTGTTCTACCCACTGTACAAGTTATACTCTGTTTGGTCAAGGATGATAAGGAATTAGATGCTGGTGGTGTGACAGGCCCATACTCTTGTAATTGCTTCTGATTCTGCCACCTCCCATTTCAGCCTGGGGATTGCTGGAGTGGGGCCTTCACAAAGACAGGCTTTGCTGTACCAACATCCCACTTCTGTGGGACCTCTTAAGGCTCTTGCATTACACTGTTCCATGGATAACCTTGTAACAGATGATTGAAAAGTCATCTAGTTTAGAGTAATCACGTTTTCTGAAAATATTTGGTGAATGCCTATGTAAAGGATTGTGCCCATGAGTGGGATCTATGCAGACTTTTATAACTTGGTCTAAACTCACAGTACAGAGGTGGCAAATTCCATTTAAATGCTGTTCAAACCATACTACATTAGAAAAATATGGCAATACTGCAAAATCTATTAAGGCTGTTTCACAAATGTTCTCTTAGACCTAAAGAGAGGCAAAGTCTGGTTTCTTTCTAGAATGTGGCCTTTTCTGTAGCTGTGACTTCTACTTGCACAGTGCAGACCTCATTTGCTGTTGAAATTCAGTATTTGTATACATTCGGAATGGGCTGAAATGATGAGAGGGTAAGAAATCTGAGGCCTATTGGTGTTCATAATTAAAGTGATTTGAGTTGAGCCTGTGGATGTTTTTCTTCTGAATATTTATTTTGGCTGTAGTGAAGTTCAGTTTCAGTAGCCTCTGTTAATAAGAAATGTGTTTGGATAGGCTAAATTCCTGCTAGTATTTTTAGCACTTTCACCAAACTGATAAAATTGACTTTTACAGAAAGCATCTGCTTTTTTAATAAAGTGGAATGTGTATAATGTGTCTGAATCCATTCCTGTGTCAGATGAATGAGCCAAGAAATGTGCCCTCCGACAATAACCATGCTAGCAAAATAAACATACTAGTTAGCTATAAATCCAGATTCTACCTACCTGAGCTGAATGTTTTACTAGAGTACCTATTAAAATGTCCAGACCTTACCCACAATTGTCCGTCATTGATTTGGAACACACCAAAGTGCATGAAGGCTCTTTTCTGTATGATTTTAGTGCTCTGTTCCATGATGACAGTCTCATTGTGACATTTTTACGTCATCCTGAAAATGTGGATAAAATGGCTGAAGTTTTTACTCACTGGAAGTCTGTTTATAAAAGAACTGAATGGAAGAAATTCAGAATAGTGTGTCATTATGAATCCTGAATGAGAGTGACATTAGCACCTGAGAAGAGTGGAAAAATTGGTGAAATGGGGAGATTATAGTGATGAGTTTGTAAGTGTGATTTCCAGGTTTCCCTGCTGAATTGAATATTTCCCACTGCCCCTATACCCCCTTAAGCTGAATTAAATAGTCCCTCTCTGGACATGAGCTGCAAGAAGGGTTCTGACAGGTGTTATCTCAACCCCTAGAAGGCTGTTGCTTGCCCTTGGTGTCATTCTGGTTCACCTTAGACCTCTCATGTCTTACTGGCAGGATGTGCTGGATTGTATGGCTGCTACCCACCTGCTGGAGAGCTTGAGCTCTTGTGGGTGATGTAGTATTACAGACCTTTTACTCTTTGGTTATGAATGAACTGCCACGTTGTCTGTCCTTGGGATTGTTTTAAAGAGGAAACTTTGGATTTCCCCCCTGTACAAAAGAGTCAGTAAACAGGACCAAAAAAGCAGTGGGAGTTAAAAAAAAAGTTTAGTGCCTCTGAACAAAAGTTTTGTACCAATCTTCAGGAGAACAAATTTAAGAGAGAGACAGACTTTGTTGTGGCTGATGTATAAAAGCTTTGATTACTTCAAGAGTGGATACAGAACTTCTTAATACATGAAAGGCATTCCTCTGGGAAACCATGAATTTTTTTGAGGTATCTTTGTATTTTAGAGTCAAACAAATATACCCTTTGAGTTAGTACCAGTTTTTTATTGCTGACTTTAGGGTTTGAGCAGTTTAAAAAACTCCAAGGTTACTGGAAGTCCTCCAGAAAGAATATGGTATTTTTCTGGATACTAATGGTTTATACCACTTATTCACATGTTTGAGGAGTTTGGTTTGGTTTGATTTAGTTTGGTTTGATCATCTTTTTTTGTTTTATTTTGTCTTGTTTGTTGTTGTTGACACTACTTAAAATTCAGAAGATTTTATTAAACTGTATCTGTATAAAAGTAGACATTTCTATAAATAATTATGTGATGAGCCCTCAGACATTTTTAAAAGGATGATATTTTTAACCTAGTTCCCTCTTACAATATATTTAATTTCTGTTTTTTCCTTTTAATATGAATAAATAAATTTTAAATGGCTGAATTTAAGACACAGAAATACAACTATGTGAAGGTCATCTGACCTTAAAGGATTCAGTTCACTGAGGCCTTCTTAAGTCTATTTAGACCACCTCTTCTGTAAATTTAAGAACATGAAAATATGTTCTTAAAAAGTCTCCTGGTTAGAACAGTCTTAGTATATCCTGTTTAATGACATCATATAATTTTTCCACTGGATGCATAGTTGAAAGGCCTGTTTCTAATGTGCAAGAAAAATGCCTTGCTGCAGATTGAATCCCATTCCTCATAGTCTTTCCCTGGAGGCCCAGTAAATATGAAGAAAATCTCATAGCCACATTCCTTACAGTGGTTTTCTTGAATGCTGGAAGGTTGCTTCTTATTTTTTCATTCATTCTTCTCTTCATAGTTTCTGTTTTCTTCAACTAGATTGTGTTTCCAGCATGAGCTGGGTTTCTGCTTTCCCCAACATCTGTAGATAGTTGGTAGCTTCATTGAAAAGTTTATGTCCATACCCAAAGATAACATTCATGGTCACCAGGGTATATTTCAGAATGGTTTTTTTTAGATCCTTTGATCCCTTTTCCTATATCTAAACATGATGGTCAGCATACCACGTGTTCTGTCTCCTGAAAGCTGCATGTGTTAAAACAACAGCAATTTAGGCTGTGAATCAGCTTATATTAAAAAATCGCCTAGCAACTATTTTTCTATTTCCTACTTAAATAAAAAGGATTCTTTATATGTATTATCTCTTCCGGGAGGAAGATGATCACCTATGTTGACTGCTGTTGGCCTTGACAGAGAAAGGTCTCAACATTAATGCTTAGAAAAATCAGGCCCGTACAAACCCCAAAAGATCACTTAGTTCATGCTTTGAGGATCAATTCCTATGTTATTCCAAATAAATTTTTGCTTAAGTTGTTTTTAGAAACAACTGTTAGGATGTTAGGGACATCCCATAACCTCATTAGGAAGTCTGTTTCAGTATTAACCCAAGTTCCTTTTCCTGCCTTTTTTCTCCCTGCTTCTCTCATGCTACAGTTTAATATTAATACCCAATCCACTGTGGAGACAAGGACTATCACTTTGCATCCAACAGCATGTTTCTCCTTGGTGTTATCTCAAGTAGTGAAAAGTGTTAGATTTAAGGATTGCACCTCAACTAGGACTTCTGATGGTGGTTTCTGGAAAAATTATTTTCTACTCTCTCTCATTTAGGCTTTTGAAAGATTTGTTCTAAAACATTATGATCAGTATTATGCAGAGTAATAGATTTTACACCTAGATCACCAAATTGCTTGTTACTTTCTTCTTCCCTTACTACTCTGTGAAAAGATTAGACACTGAGTTTTAGTTGTGAGAAAGAATCATGATTTTGTGTAGACCCCATGTGATATATTGGCATTTTTTTTCCTTTTGATGCCATGTGTGTGTAACCTCTTCAATTTCTCCATCCTCTGTTCTGGTTAATGTCTACTATTCTTCCCATTTGCATTCTTGTAAGAGCTTTCAGTTTTTAACAGATACAAAGGCCGTTGTCATCATTCTGTTCACACTGGCCTAAGTGACTTTGTTGATGCTTTCTGATGTAATCAACTAAGACACCTTGAGAATAAATGTGAAATCTGATTTTTGGACATAGCTGCTCTCTTGAGAAAAAAAGTATTTTCAAGTATATTGAAAAAAACCCCGATTAATTCTATGTGCACGTTACTGCTCCCAAACTCTACATTTCTTCTTATGATATCATCACACACTCTATAGTCAGATTAGCTCCAGACAACATACAGCTACCCTGTGTTGGAAGGGCACAAGTAGGGCATGTTTTAAGAGTGGTTTGGCTTTGGGTTTTCTGAGTTTTTTAAAAGACTATCGATGGCCCCTATGCGACAGTTGCTTTACTGAGTCTAGAGCACTGAATGCAAATAACTATTAAAGGATTTTTGCTTTCATCTGTTTTTGACATGTTGAAATACCAATACTTCCAAAG
The DNA here is from genome assembly GCF_029207755.1 of Chamaea fasciata. Lineage (NCBI taxonomy): Eukaryota > Metazoa > Chordata > Aves > Passeriformes > Sylviidae > Chamaea > Chamaea fasciata. Next base: position 54,793,703 of record NW_027094089.1, read on the forward strand.
CTGAGTGGCTGAGTGAAAAATCTGGTTTTTTAGAGAATTAAGGAACAACTGTTCATTTTTTATCCATCTCTTTTTTTGTCACTGAATTCTGTGTCTGAATGCTCTATAGATTTGCATATTTTCAAGATGAGGAAGTTGGCCATCACTCAAGGTATATTGAAAAAGATACAGACTCCATATATCAGTTATTTTTTTAATTAAAAAATTATAATTTAAAAAATACTATTAAATTTGTTCTTTCATCTAAAATGACTGTTGCATCATCATTTGTTCAGTAAGCCTATTGTTTCAACCAGGTACTCAGTGGATTGCACTTTGTTTCAATTACACCAGGAGAAATCTTTGCTCAGATATACCTATTGACTACAATCTTACATAGCTTAGTAAACCCAGTATGTTCACAGTGAGTAAAACTGCATATTGCTTGTGCAATATGCAGTTTTAGAGTCAAGCTTACTCTTAGCTAATTGGCCCAGTGTTCTGGCATCTCTCTACTGACAAAAGTAGGAAATTAGGTCATGAGCAGGCTTTGTGATGAAATATGTTGTTTTGTCTGGAATGTAGAAGCTTTTCACGCTGAAAAAGTGTTGGACGCTATTGTTCTGGTAGTTGCTCTTGTAAAACCATAACCATGTTTGTTAGTATTTGAGAAAGTGTAGTGGGTTAGCCTTGGCTGAGGGCAAAATCCCACCCCACTGCTTGCTCACACTGGTCCCTCAGTGAGTGTGGGGAGAAAAGACCAAGAGTGTCAAATCACTTACCAGTTGTCATCATGAACAAAGTAAACTCAGCTTGGGGGAAATTAATTTCTTTTACTGCCAATTATAAAGACACCTCCTTCTCTGATCTTCATGCTCTCCCTGCTGCTTTTAACTCTTTTGGTTACCCCTTTCTCTCTCTGTCCAGTGGTTTTGCCTGTCCTTAAATGTGTTTTCATAGAGTCACCACCAGCTGTGGATCTGCTGGAGGTGGTTGGAACTGCCAGTATAGGCCACCACAGGCACAAAGCGCAGCACAGCCCTCTGCCACCAACACTGACAGAGACATCTCATAATCCCAGAACACAGACTCTACTATGTTGTGTAAGATCCCAGCTTTGGAGCCAACACACTCTGATTTTATGGTGGAAAGAAGACTGCAAGCTATGTGGAATTTCCTTTTAGGTGTTTTTTGGTTTTGTTGTTTGTTTGTTTGTTTGTTTGTTTCACAGCGCAATGCAAGTTTGTTCAGCTTTCATGTGGGAGAAAGGAAATCCTTTTCTGTTTATGAAGATATGTTTTATTCTGTGCTTTGAAGATATGTTTTTTTTCTGTGCTTAAAAACTGATCAACTTGCTTTTCCACAACAGACAGATTATTAATTGATTTAGAGGGCTTTGTGCTTTATTCAAGTAATGTTTGCAGTTATCACCATACTACTGGCTTTGGGATGGGCATTATTGTGACTCTCCACCAACATCATTGCTAATAATCCTATCAGAGCTCATTACTGTTAGTAAGGCCCTCTGTAAGCCTATTTTTATATTCTAAGGTGTTTTTAATATCTCAAGTTAATCGTGGATAAGTGCAACCCGATTTATTGAGCTCTCTGCTCTTAAAGAGTTGGACCTCTACTTTAAACTGGAAGGTCTTTGTCTCTTCCGGAAGACAGAGTGAGACTTCATTTTTCTAGTTTGTTATTTTAACTCCCTTAAATAATTGAAACTTCCAATTTTTTTTTTTTTTCTCTTAGAATCCTGTAAAAAGCATACTGAAATAAGAAGCACTTGCATCTCCAGCATGTGTTGTTTGAGCATGTTGTCATTTACTGTCAGAATCTGCAGACAGCAGCTGCTGGTCATTCTTGCAGGGTGAATAAAATGGTGAATGGCAGATGCTTGAAAAAGCAGAGTAACAGTAGGATTACGGGAGTCTAACTAAGCAGGTCCTATCCTGAGACATACAGTGGGCAGGTGTATTTAATGTCATAGATATAGACATTTTATATGTGTATAGGGTCAGAGGATGTTATATGCTCTCTAAATCGCTTCAGTGATTCATGTGAATTTCTGCTCAAAGCTCTGAAACCAACTACTTTCTACCTCAGAGTGGAGAAATGAGACACACCTGGGATAAGCTGCTGCTTATTTGTTAAATAAGGAATTATCTAGGGAAAGTGTTTATGCCTCGGATGTTGAGTGCTTTCTGTTTTTATGAAACTGCTGTTTGCCTAGATCATCTACTTGTAAAGTAATTGATTTTTGTATTTGGTTGTTATTGTGTTCATCCTGTGCATTTGATAGCAAAGCAGGTGTGATTATCCATGGATTTGACCAAAAAGAACAGCAGAATCAATCTGGTTCCTCCTACAGTGATGCTATATATAATATGAGTGTGTGTGTATGTATGAGTGTGTATATGAGTGTATGTATACATACACAGAACTGAATTGTATTGTAATCTTATGGCCAAAGTACTTGTAATTGTGGAAGGCTGGTATGTATGTTTATATGTTCAGTATTCTGGGAGCTCTTGTTTCTGGAAAAGGAGTAAAGTAAAAAAAAGAGTGGTTATGTGTATTTTTTTTCCTCCTTTGAGATTTGAAACCCTGGTATCTAATAATACTACCATAAAATCTGCAGCTCTTTCACTGTGCCTTCTTAGCACACTAACTGTATTGTTATAGTCAGGCACTTTTAGTAGACTGGAACTGTGTGGTAAGGTTTAAAGGTTAGGAAGATAAAATGTTAGAATATAGCCTAGTCTTTTAGAGTCTGAAATCTAACCAACACAGAGAAAGATTACACAAAGATTAGATTACGTTGAAGCAAATCTGGATGAAAGAGTCAAACTAGTGATGGTTTTTAATAGGACTGAAAGGTAATCAGTGCAGAAAAGGAAAGTAAGAACTGAGCAGGAGGAATGCAATTTGTTTATTGATTGACACAGATCCTGAAAAAGAAACAAAATACTTTGAAGAGTGTGCTAAAATACATTTATGCATTTATACTTGTTGGATATGGACACCCTTGAGATTTAGATCTGAAAGAGGTCAGTTATCTTAATTTTTAAACCTAAGGAGATTTATTTACAAATTGGGGCTAGAACGAACATTTGGTGGTAAATGCAGGCAGATGTTGCCCTAAATACTCTTGTTCTGTTTGTAAATAGTGAATATCTACCAAGAATGATAGATTTGCCGTCAATCTTGGAAACCGCCTTAGAAACTGAAATAAACTGAATAATTTGACAGTGCATTCACCCCTTTCCAGAACATATTTTTAATGATCCTGTTTATTTTGCTGTCCTTGGGGGTTTTTGTGGAGGTTTTCTTGTATACAAGCTTAAGGCCATATTATCTTCTTTACTGTAATATGTATGGGTTTATATCATTCACTGATGTTTATATAATGTGCAATAAACATTAATCTGGATAAGTAGTATCATATGCTCTTACTTTTTCTTAATGCTTTATTTCTTTGTCTTTGTCTCTTCTTATTTTATCATCATTACTTGTTCATTTTTTCCAATCTTTTCTCATTTTAAGCTCTCAGAAATTTTAGTGTTCTCCACCTCCATTTTTAACAGTCAAGTCAAAGACAAAAATTTATAAAATATACTTTTTAAATGAGTCAGTAGTGTCCTCTTAAACATGTAGGCACGAATGGCCACATGTTACGCTGTTCTCTGAATTCAGTCAGTCATGATCCCTGCTTTACAGACACTGGTGAGAGTTTATGGTATATTTAATTTCTGTGACTCCCAGACTCCTTTTAGTGGCTACTGTGTTAGAGTTTGTTCTTGTGATCACTTTGTGTGACTCCTGGTAGTCTTCTTGTATGATGACTGAAAGTTATCTTTTGATTCACACTTTCCTAGTGAGATACTATCTGATGAATATATTCCATGCATTTCATTATTATAGTCCTATTTTGTTGTAATTATACTGCAGTTTATTTTTAAAAAAGCAGGTGTTTTTCTGTCATCTCCCAACTAACATATGCAGCAAGCACTGTGTTTATGGTGGTTTATTTATTTTTATTTTTCAGGTAGCATATACCTGACTCTAATAATTAACTTTCTGAGTTAAAAGGAGCCTTTGTATGACTGTATTTACCATTTTATATTGGCCTGTGCATTTCCTGATACATTGTAAAACACAGTACAAGATTCCAGGACTGTTATACTTCAGGACAGCTAGCTTGACTTTTGACTAGCTCACAATAGTAGATTTCAGCCAGAATTTTCAAGCATTAACTCAAAAATATTATGTCATCTGGTAATAGGATCTGCAAATGTGAAATTACGTAATTTACTGTAAAAGCACAGACTATTTGCTTATTTTGGCTGCTGGCCTCTGTCAATTATATCCAAACAGAAGAAATTTTGTTCCCCTACGAGGTTTCATGGTTGCAGTTCATCTGCGTTTGATCTTCTCACAGGTTGTGGCCATTCTGCATGTTCTTGTCTTTATAGCCTAGATATTTTGTGAGAGGTCTGCAGCAAAAAGTGAGAGATTACTGTTCTTGAGAGTAGCACAATGCTCTCAGCATTTCATGTAACCTTGAAGGTTGATACTGTACTTAAGAGGGCTTACAGAGAGGGAGAAGCTTTGGCTCAGGCAGCAAGAAAAGATTTTCATTTGAATTTATAAGGACTTTCATCAGTGGTTTGATAAGACCTTATTTTTTAATAAGTAACTTTATGCAATATTTTCTGTATTAGATCCTATCATGTCTGTTATAGACTGTTTTGCAATTGTCAGGTGTCTTTCTCATATATTGCTGGTCATTTCCTCTCATATGCCCATGGAAAGGTTGTCTTGTTTTGTCCTTTTGTTTTGGGATGACAATAGGCAGTCATGTTCCCTGCAAGCTTCTAATTTCAAACTCATTTCAAAGTTTGGTAACATCAACAAAATGTCTTGAGCATAGCTTGTTTTGTGGGCTGTTTCTGAGGGATTCTGCAAGCTCATATGTTGGCAGCTCTCAGTTCGTGTTTGCTCCTTTATTATGGCTTACACTTTCTCCAGAACTTGGTTCTGTAAATGTATTTTATTGGGAGCCATGTTAGCATCTTTCCATTTAATAGTCCACTATTAGTTTTAATTTTTGGAAGAAAAACCTATTAGAGTTAAAAGTGAAGAATGTATTTAACATTCATCAGGACTGTGACATGGAAAATAAAAAGTGTCAGCCAGATTCATTTGCATTCCTTGATGAGATTCAGATTTGATTAATAAAGGTAAATGATGTAGAACTAAAGACTTTTATTAACTGCTTAATACTTCTTGGTAGAATTTTACTGAATTGCATTGTATGATGTGAAGAGAGTATATATTTAAGCTATTAAGATACAGCTAACAACGCGTCAAAATTTTGAGAGAGAAATGTACAGGAACTAACAGATTAAATATACTATTTTGTGTGCAGAGATTTTGTTGCTCCTATGTTTAGAATGTCTATACTGTCTACACACTGAGAAAATCTAAAAGTTTTCCATTTCATAACCTAAAGACAGATGCAAAGTTTAAAAAGAAAGAGATATCAGGCCCAGCTATATTCTAAAAAAACCCCGCCTGTCACCTTATATCACAAAGGAGAGCCTGCATTTCTTTCTCTCTTACTCTGTTTTCTGGGAAGAAGTTATTGAATTCTTCTGAATGCTTTAAAACCTATTTCCAGGTTCACTTATTGTTGTTGTTCTCTTGCACTTCTTTCCCCTTCCCCTGAGTGTAATTACTCTGCTCTGCTGATAAAACATTTTGTTTTCTCATTTTCTCCTACACATCTGTCTTTACTTCCCTTCTCCCTCTAGTTCTTTCTGGTTTTTTTCCTTGTGTGGAATGCTGCTTGTGCCCTTCTTGTTGATAACATGCCTTTCTTTACTTCAGATTGCTACCAGGTACCCAGTCTTGAGTGTGGCCTGTCAAAACATCATCAAATAATGCCAATTTGAATAACTAGTGATAGACTTTGGTTATAGGGTGCTGTCCTTTGGGCTCCGATGGTTTACAAATAGATTTAGATGTCAGGCAATATTTTTTATACATCTTTTATGTTTAACAGTGTATATTATGTTTAGCAGGGTCTGACTGAAGATCTTGTGAAACCCAGGGGCAGTTGTGGGGGTTTTATAGTGACCATTTTTTTATTTTTCTGGTTTTAAAACATGGAGGCTTGTTGCCTTATATTACTTCAGAAGATGGTAAAACACAGGACAAGACATTATTGGAATCAACTGTCAGTCTTGATCTTTGCTAAAATTGGAAATATGTTGCACTTTCTCCAAGTAATGCCTTTACAGGTTTGATTGGTTCTGAGCCCTCTTTAGAGCTGTATTAGTAGGCTCCTGGAGCATTTAAGTCAGACTGATTCTCAGCTTTTTAAATTACTGTTCTGAATAGTAAAGAAGACTATAGTAAAGAAAGGAGCAGTTAAATGATAACATAATATATACTCAGGTCTCCTCTAAACAACTGTCAATTGTGTACTCACAAGAGAAAATTAGAAATACATAAGCCATGAACAATGAAACAGAATGTTGAACACATCTTTTGTAGAGAAGAAATAATTTTCCCTTTTCTTAACCATTCACTCGTTCTTTCTACTACCAGAATGTCCAGTGTTATTTGTTTTATGTATGTATATATAATGTATTAAAAGACACAGATTTTAAGTCATTCTGGGTGGAAGCACAGGGTATACACAAAAATGTCTCCATCTTATATTCTTCAGGCATTCCTGATTCCTTTTCTGTGAATACTGCAAATCCTGCATGGGTGGGATCCTCTACCACTCTTAGGATACTAAGAGAACACTCTTCAATCCCAAAAAGCATCACGTTACAAAAGCAAGCAAAAGTTGAAACAAGACTAATTTAGACTGGAAGCGAAGCACAGTGCTTAGTAATTAAGGCATTTTTCTGTTGAAACAGATCTGTTGGATGCCTGTTATGTGTTTGTATGCTTTTTTCTCCATATCTTTTAAGATTTACAGTCTTTTCAAAAGATGTGACTTAATTAGAATTTATTGTGTTTGTTTAAGGATTCCCACATAAAGTGTTGTCAAATATGTAGGAAAGTGAAGGCAGATGGTCACAATGGTGTTGGCTAGCCTCTGTATCTAAGGTCCTATTGGAAGGGGGAACAAGGAGAGGTTAATGAGGGCTCTTCTACTAGGCTGTTCAAGATACCATCTCAACAACTTACAGGAAAGTGGTTCCTGAATCCATTTCAACAACTGATAGTGTCATATAATCTCATCTTTACTTTAAAGTGCTCTGTGGCTGCATCTCAGAGTTCTTCAGCATCTGATTTGAAGACTAGTGGCATTGCTTTGTTTCATTCCAGTCCCAAAACTGCTGGTGGCAATCGTAATAATGTAATGGTCAAGGACATCATTAGAGCTGGCCTTGGAAATGTGTACTAAAGCACAGGGAGAAAAACCTAGCAGGGTGCACAAGAAAATGTTAAATCCATTGTTTTGTTAAATATCATCAGACAAACTGATCAAGAGAGAATGCCTGAGTTTGGCTTATGCCAGCTGCTGTAAAGATACTGTGAAAGTATATTCAAGTGGTTAGTACACCACAAACCATTGTAGAGCTTTCTGCTATTTTAGACAAGAACAATCAATTTCTGGTTATAACTGACAGATTTTTTGTGTATTTAAACAATGCTTTCCTTAATACACTGCAAATGTCTAATTTTTTTTTCTAAGTGTCTTAATTCTTGTAAACTAAATGAGCTAAGAAATTCAATTGTATTAGTGTAAGCTTCTCACTGAAAAGTACTAAGCAGTCATACAGAGTCTGGGTTTTCAGATACTTGCATCTGTCAAATAATTGTTTCTTAAACCTTTCCATTACTTCATTAAAATACAGAAATGAGGGAAACTGCTAAAGTATTTCCAAGTTTTAAGGAAGGTTTGCATTTTTTTACTGCCTCCTGTATATTTTTTCTTAACTTCAAAGAGGTTTTTTTGTTTGTTTTTAATGAGAGAGGCTGCTCTTAGCATTCTTTTGGAAGATCTTGGACATGGAAGGAGGAACTTTGTTGACCTGAGCTGTGCTTTAATCTCACGCCTGTGAATATCACTTTCCTCTCAGTTCCAGACAAGAAGCAAGAAAGAAAAAGGGCCACTACACAAGGGGAAGAGAGAAACAGGGGAAGACAGGGAAAGGAAACAAACACTGAAGTCTCACATTCCTGGAGGTAGTTTGAATTTAGGAGAAACCCTTCCATGAGCTTGAGTTTACCAGATTAGTGATGGCCAAACAGTATCATGATGCATCTAGAGGTGGACGTGTATTTGCACACAGTGCCTGTTGCTGCTGATGTTATTTATTTAATATCTTGTTGCAGTTGGCACTGCTCTATACAAGCAGGACAAGGCTGGGGCGAGTGCCTGCAAGTATTGCCTTATATGTAGGCATTAGCATAAGCTTTAAAACTAATTTCAGGGATATTTTGGAAGCCCAAGTCTCTGTTTAGTGCCATCTTGCTTTGTCCTTCCGTTTTTTCATCATAACGGTAAATGACCAGTGTCAAGTGTCACCCACAGATTTGTGGTGTCATAAGGAACTGCATAGGGGTTTCTCAAACTGTAGTGACTGAATCATGGAACAGAGGTTTCTTTCATTTTTGATTATCTTCTCCTATTCTCTGCTTAATGAATATTTCAGCTACAATGGAGAAGAAGATCAGCATTTTTGTAAGTATTATGTCAGTCCGTTTCTGGCATGAATGTACGTAGTTTTCAAAATTTTGAAGACACTTTTTTCCATTCTAAAACAGACAAACAAGCACACACTCACACCCCCATGCTCCCAAAACACCCATTAAACAATCTCTAACAACAGATTTTGCAGTAATACATTTCTTTGAAGCCAGAAGGGTTTTACCATCAGATCTCTGCCTAAAGCAAATGAAAACATGACTGATCTCTCTATGAAAGAAGCAGGGGACCAGTAGCGAGTGTGATAAAATGTGTTAGCACAGCAGTGAGGTTTCATATTTTGGTAGGCATTCTGTACATATGAGGTGTTCCCTAATGGAAACTTGAGGTTATTAATTCTTAACTACGTTTGTATCACAAGTCTGACATGCTGGAGCATGACTGCAGAAAAATTTAATGAAAGTTGATGGTTTGTGTTAGGAAGTCCAAAAGAAAACCTGAAGTGTTCTCCTTGCAGTGGAAAATCTGTAAATGCAATGTGATGGTGGTTTTTTGGGTTTTTCTTTTCCATATGCAGAATAATTAAAAATGTTTTTCTCTATATGTTTTTGGCATGTTAGAGTAGAAATTAGTTATGCAATTAAAATTTTTTCAGAATTTCCATTGTGGCACCCAGTGTTGGAGTTCTGTAGGCTGAAAAAACAGAGGTAGATGACTATAAACCTTTCGGGAGGTACAGATTGTTTATGTGTCTTTTCCCAATGGAAATGTTGGAAAAAAAGAATGTTGTTCATGGTACTGAAACAGTAAAACAGCTTGTGGCTATCTGTTAGGGAAATAAGTTTTCACATAAATTCCATAGATACTATTTTTTTTTCAGGGGAGAATACTTTGTACTGTACTCCGTGTTGGAATAAAAAACTTGTGATCTCTAATGGAACGTGACAATGAAATAGAAATGTGCATGATGGGTTCCATTTTATGGATTCTGCATTTTTAGTTGTGAAAGTGCTATTTTCAGTACAGCAGCTGTAATGGAGAGCCATTAGCCCCTTACCTTGCCGAAGGATGGGAGTCCAGTAAGGGATACTTGCTGCTGGGTTGAGCGAATTTTTACAAAGTGGTTTCTAACACAGTTGGAGAGAACAGTGATAATGGAAACTATTCCAAATAGTATTTCTGCACTGTGAACTCTGGAAAGGATTTTGAAATATACTGAAAAATATATTTACCCATTGTTAGATTTCTTCAGTGACACATTTTGATGGAATCAGAGAGCCAAGTCAGTACAACAAGCTAATCAGAAAAACTGAATGACCTCCCTCTCCAGCATGACATAACTGTCAATTGGCAGTGGACATATGGAGCAATACATATGATTTTTCCCTGATTCCCTTTTCTTTTTAATTGGATTGTCCTCTAACTACCCATGATCTGTTTAGGAATTGCTTTTGTCTTGAAAACTTGGGTTTGAGTTTCAAGGGAAAAGTCAGATAACTTCTGATACCTTTCTTTTAGTCAAATGGCATAAGAAATATTGTCATAATCAGGAAAAGCAACAAAAAGCATTAGCTCTTTTTTCTTTCCTTTCACCACATATGTGGAGGTGACTTATTGAAGCTCAGTAACTCTACTATTACAGTTTCATGATGAAAGCAGATGATAAGGTAGAAGGTAAGAGAACACAGTTTTCTCTTGTTGCTCACACATAACTGGGACCGTTTTGCTGCAGAAATGGCGCAGACTCTCTGCAAAATTATTTAGGTAGAGTGGGCTGTGATTTCATCCCTAATGCTTCAGCTGCACAAATTCAACCTATTTAACAGAGGAAAATACAGTGTCTGGCTGTGAAGATGTAAGACAAACATGGGAGTTTTCTTCAGTGATCCTTGAATTATTTTATGATTAGAGAGAACCAAGCCCCCTCAAGTTTCCTTATGAGACTTTGTGAATATCAGCAACCCACTGTTCTTGGTCAGGTTAACACCAGACGTTTATTGTGCTGTGTTATTTTTTTTTAAGGTTTGAAGTATAATTTGTGTTAGATTAAGTACCTCCATTAGGTATATCTCAATATTGAAACATAGTGTGAGGTACTCTTACGTGTGAATCGGGAAATGTGAGAACACATAGGATCTTCAAATCTGAAACCAGCAATTTCTTCCTAAATAATCCTTATCCTTTAGTGAAGATAGGAACCTCTGACACTTAATGCAGATATAACTAACATTCATTTTCAGCATAATTCCTTATGTCAGTTTTTCAATATAGCACATGAATTCCAGTCTTGTGTCACCCTTACAATTTTTTTATTAACAATGCAAATAGTTGAAAATGTAGTTACAATGGAAAAGCATTTCATTTTTTGCTTTTAAAAAAACCAAAAGTTTTTTGTGGCGCAAAAGTCTGCAGAACACAAGGAAAACAGTTTTGCACAATACATTGCATTATTTTGCTTGTAGATGATATTAAAGAACAATTGTGAATACAATCTACAAGATTGCTGTATTTCAACTTACATTTGCAATGCAATAATAATGATTGCTATATTGTTAGAGGACTATTCGTTGCTCTCAGCCATCTTTTAGCTGAAAAGGAAATTCAGTTTCCAGAAAATAGTTTGGTGGTTTGGGGTTTTTTTTCTTACAGTGTTTTACATATGAGAAGCAAAAGCAAAAGCTGGGAAAAGGCATAAGGAGGTGAAAAAATATGATGATAAAAATCATGCTTTGATGAGATTAGGGATAGCAGCTTCCACAAAGTTATTGCAAAATAGTTTCATAATAAACCTTCTTTATCAGTAACATTGTTGGTTGTATTTATAACAAGGGAACTAAGTGAAATACAACACCGTGTTTTAACCATAGCATCTAATAGTATCTGCAGATGTCTGACTGAACTGGCTGGCTTTGTTTTGCTTAAAATTTATCTCTTTTTATCAGCTGGTCTTCTTGAGCTTTCAAGTGTGTATGTGTGGTTGTGCTCAAATTAGCATGATCTATGCTCATGATAAGCCTATTTCCTTTAAAGTGCTGGAGTGCTTAGTTTTCTAAGTTTATCCTCTAACTTCATAATAAAAGTAATCAGTAACTTACACTTTCTGTATTATTTATTTAAGATATTCCTTCAAGGAATTTAGGATATTTAGGATACTCCTTCAAGTAGTTTAAGGAGAGATCTATGAACAGGGAGTGATTTGTGTGATTGTGGGCTTAACCATATGTTACAGCATTGCCAGTTGTTTATACTGTATGTTTAACAACCACTTCAGCAGATTTCCAGCTTTGGTGTCACTCCTTAAGGTTATCAGAGTCTACAAAACAAACCAAAATAATTCAGGTTTTGCATGCAAGAATAATTCCTCTTCAATTTCATGATGTCTTAAATTGCAATTTTCTTTTAAAAAATGTTTTTGGCAGTTGAAAGAAGGAATGGGTGTCTAAAAGGCAGCTCAGTTTCAGTAGCCATCCCAAGAAAAGGCAAAGGGGGAAGTAGTGGTCCAGGGAAGTGATTATCTATAATGAGATTCATAGATAGCTAGTATTCCCAGATGTGACGTTGAAGTTTATCTTAATTAGTTCTTGTCATATTTATCTTCTAGTCTGACTAGAACACTTCCTCCTGGTTTCTAATTTTCTCTCTTGAAAGTTTTATCTTTGATTTAGCTACAGTAATTGCAGAATATTCAACAAATTATCTAAGATTTTGACTTGAGGTATGTAGGGGAAAGAATGAGAGAAGTCCATGTTTCTATGTAATAGTCTGTGAAGGTGTCTGATTAGCTTCAAGCTCAGGCTGCTCGGCTTTATCTTAAAAAATTAACTCCTGGTACAAACTTAATGTATGTTTTTGTAATATATTTTAGATTAATCTGCATTATTTGAGAATCTGATCCCACATTTAGCTAAAAGTAAGTCCAGGTTACCCTGTGTGGGCTATAATGGGCATATTTGATTTTCTGGTTTAGAAGTTGAAAAAGGTGTTGAATATTTGATTTACCAGGATGTCATTATAGAACCAGTGTTTCGTTGTGACTAGTTACTGAACCAGTCTCAAATCTGGAATAATTTTATTCAGTGACTTTCTGGAACTCCTGTTTTTTCAGAACTTGGTCCTGTATGCAGCTCGTCATTGTACATTGCACTGTGTCTGCAGTGAGACATCGCAACCCTACAGCAATCAATGATCATATGCAATGTTTATATCTGAATGTTTGTTAAATCTTATCATCCGAGGTCAGGGTGATCACCTAAACTAATTCAGTTTCCTATTTTGAGAAATTCTTGTGTTAAAAATTTTGTATTTGTAAATGCTCTCATTTTTTTTTTCATGCTGAAATTTACTATATTTCCATTTGTATGTTTGTCAGTGAGACCTGTCTTGTTGAGCATCTCTGTTAAGTGTTTGTTTCCTGCAAAGTGCTATACTTTATCTGTTATGTGTTTGTCTTTTCTTGGTATCTTTTTTTTTTTTTTTTTTTTTTTTTTTTTTACTTCAGTATTGAGGTTTCTAAAGAATCTCAAAGAAGAGGATTGTGTTTTACTGCTATTTAAGTAAGGAGAGCTAAGATCTCTTGTTTAAGTCTAGAAGACCTAGGAAAAGAAGGTCTTGTCTAGGGAAATAAGAACTTTAGTATCCTTTTACCTTAGGTAACACAGGAAACCCAACCACATTGCTTTAAATAGCTAAGATGTCTTGAAAAAAAGCATAACATATGGCTCTAGCAACTAAAATAAAGTGGAATGAGAACTTCCTGGACAAAAGAAGTCCTTCAGAAATCAGATTTTAAATGGTCAGTGGAATAAATGGTGGTTTTGCAAGCAACAGCAGACACCACTAAGATAGGTGGTGCAGCTGGTTTAGAGTCTTCTCAGTGCTCCAGCCCTTGGGCAGGGCTCTCTCTTTAGTTAATCAAGACTGAATTACTCAGCTGCAAATTGAGTAGGGCACAGAGCTGATCCTCTGCCAAGCTGGCTCAGGGCAGGCAGGGTGTACTTGCTCCAGTGCCTTCACAGACACATCTCTGTGGCTTCCAGGTGAAGTGGAACAGCTGCTTCAAGACAAGTGTGGTTGGTGCTTGGGCTGATAAACCTGCAGCTATCAGCACACAGAAGCACATGCAGAAGCACATCCACACAACACAACTGTGTATGCACAGATGCCCATTCTTGTTGCTGTCTAATTCTGTGTGATCTGCTTTATCCTTTTGTTGCAGGAATCCTTTGCCATCCTGTTACTCAAGGTAATGAAAGAGGACTCTCATTGGTCTGGCCTTCTACAGATTTTCTGTACAAAATTCCTTGATTTAAGTTACGTGATCATTAAACTGATGTCATGCAGCTCAGGTCAACATATGAAAGGGAGCCCTAAAAACCACAGGATGCTGACAGCTTAACAATAATTGAAGGAAGTCCTGGAAGCTGGAGCCAAAGAGGTGCTTGAGATCTCAATCAATCATGCTTGCTTCAGTACTGATTCACAGGATAACTGCTTTCAGTTGGGGTAAAGTAAGGAGAGTAATTGAGGTATAATAAATAACCTGAACTAACTGCTCCAGGGAAGTCTACCAATTTGGCTTAACAAAGCCAAATTAGGTAAATTTTCTTGGTAAATCTTTTTATTTTTGGAAGACTTCTTAATGCTATCTGATAACTGGTGTTATCAGATAGCATTAGGAAAGTCTGTTCTTAATCTAAAATAAAGATCAGGTGCAAGTGGTGGGTTGACCCTTTGGTGCCCACCAGAGCTCCTCTATCCCTCACCTCAGCTAGACATGGTAGAGAAAATAGGACTAAAAGTTCCTGAATCAGCAGAGGTGCAGGGAGGGATCACTGACATATTATGGAAGTGTTGTGGACAAAAGTGTCAGTTCGGGGACATTCATTTAATTTATTACCAATCAAATCTGGTCAGAATAATGAGAAATAAATCCCAAATTTTTTAGAAGTGTTGCCCCCAGCACCTCCATTCTTTGCAGGCTGAACTTCACTCCCAGATTCTGTACATCTTGCCACGCTGTAATGCAGCGGGACAGGCAATGGGGATTGTGGTTAATTCATCATATGTTGACCCTGCCTCTCCTTCTTCCTCAGGGGAAGGAGTCCTCACACTCTTCCATAAGTCCTTACTACATGCTGCAGTTCTCCACTAACTGCTCCAGCATGGGCCTCTCCCAGGGGGTGCATTCCTTCACACACAGGCTGATCCAGAGTGTGTCCCCCACAGGATCACAAGTCCTGCCAGCAAGCCTGCTCCAGTGTGGGTTCCTTTCTTCATGAGTGGCACATGTCCTGAGAGGAGCCTGTTCCAGTATGGGCTTCCCATGGGGTCACAGCCTCTGCTGTTCACATTTGTCTGCTCTGACATGGCATCCTCTATGGGCGACAGGAGCACAGCCTGGCTCACCATGGTCTTCCCCACAGCCTGCAGGGGGAGTGCTCTTCTTCGGCACCTGGATCCCCTTCTTCCCTTCCTTCTTCACTGACCTTGGTGCCTGCAGGGCTGTTTCTCTCATGTGTTCTCATTCCTCTCCTCTGGCTGCAGTTGTGCAGGTTTTTTCTCCCTTCTTAGATGTTATCCCAGAGGGACTGCTACCATTGCTGATGGGTTCAGCCTTGTCTTGCAGCTGAATGGCACTGGCTCTGTCTGACGTGGTGGGAAGCTTCTGGCATCTGCTCATAAAAGCCACCCATATAGTTCCCCCACTGCCAAAATCATGTCACATAAAACCAATGCAGCACAATAATCTACAATCTTGCAGTTTTTCCTTGCTTGATAATCTCAGTGAAAAGGATAATTTAATTACAAAGCCTGTGTTCTTGGTCAGTGACGCAGTTCAGCATGTGAATCTGTCAATTTCTCCAGAAGGATCTTCTCAAGTTATTTCTCTTTCTAATGAAACACTTCAGCTGTCATAAGGTGGCTTATAAGTTCTTATCTTTCACAGCAGCTCTGCTATGAATTAAATGCAGCTGCTGTTTATGAAGAATGGTATAATTGTTTTTGCTTTCTTTTGGGTTTTGCTTGGTCAACTGTAAAAATGCCCTTTTTTGAGTAAAATTCAGTTCATTTTATATCATCCAGTTAAAAAGGTACATGCGTTCTTGAAGGCCTTTCAGAATTTGGATTGATACACATATTAGTTTGTGGCAATATTACTGCTTGTACTGCAGCTTTGTTCATTGTGTTGCTTATACTAGGAATGTCAGTATTTAATTATAGTTATTTCTCAACAATTGTTCTTGGAGAACGATATGATTTATGAGCATAAGCATAAGCATAAGTGCTTATGACATTTTATACTCCATTGAATTGGAAGCACCTCACTTATGTAGAAAAGATAAGATTAAAAAAAAAAACAAAACAAAAAATATTTCACCTGATAAAGCAGTTTTACTAATCCTGGTGAGCACTTCTAAGGAGTTGTTGGAGGTTAAGTTTGTTCCTTCTTCCTCTAAAGAATTTTTTCCCCATAAGTTACCAAAGAGACCAAGTGTTAGATACTTGAAAGTACTTAACCAAAACAAAAAAGTGAACAAAGTTAGAAGAAGGAGATAACGCAAGTAAAAAACAGAGCTTGAGGCAACTGCGGGCTCTTCTTTTTTTGGCGTTCGGGGAGAGAGAGAACGGCTGTTGCTAGCTAAAAGAGTTTCAGTGTGGCCAAAGAGATCCAGTCCTAAGAAATCTACTATCACCAGTTCAGCCCGAATCCTGAACTTTCTCTGCCACCCGCGGGAGCTGGGCCAGCTCTGCCTCACCTTCGGCTTCTTTGGCACTGCTCCACTTGCTACAGTGTGACCCTGCACCCCCTGCGCTGCCGGGACATCCTGCCCCTGCCTGCCGGGACACCCTGCCATCCCAGCTACCAGCCCGGGACTTTTCCACTGTTTCAGCTTGGTGCTCTGAGGATCCTGCAGGGACACTGAAACCAAACTGCCCTGGGTTTTGTAAAACAAAGCCCTCAAAGTTCTTGGTAATGTTTTTGTCTGTTATTAATGCTGTAGTTGTTTAGTAGTTTTTTGTTGTTGTGTTTGTTTGCTTTGTAATACATACTAGTAAAGAACTGCTATTCCTATTTCTCAAATCTTTGCCTAAAAGCCTCTGATTGTAAATTTATAATTAAAAAAAAAAACAAAAAAAAGAGTGAGGAGGGGTTTACACTCTCCATTCCAAAGAAAACTCCAGTTGTTTTTTTTTTATTGCCTGGCAGATACCTGTCTTCCCAAACCATTACACGAGTTAACTATACCATTTTCCTAAATTTTATATATATTCACATAGGTAACTTTCCAACTGTGAATTGTGAACTGAATCCATTGTACTATTTCTTTACTGTTGCTGTGTTTATTTATGACTGTTAAAGCACCTATGTAATTTAGGCAGTGTTATGTTAAAGTCTTGGAATGGTCATAGCAGGACCCACTTTAGGATTTATGGCATTTCTAAAGAAAGACACATTCAAAGAGGAAGTGCTGCCACTTTCTCTGCATCTGCAGAATTACATAAAAATCAGAATGAGTCTGTCCATGTTGGAACTGGGAATTTTATTAATATTGTAGTGTTTATATTAATAAGTGAAAAACTTTTTCAAAGACCCTGAGATAGAGTTTGTAAATATGCAAAGGCAATAATAATGCATTTCTTGGCAAGTTTTATGCAAAATGAGGTGGACTCAGATATTGACTTAATGTATAAATATTAATGTGTATAATATTAATACTATTTTGTCACATCAACAAAACTGAGTTTTACAATTACCTGATAAAATATAGAGACTAGTAAAGGGAACTGCAGTTACAGTTCTTACCCTCTGCAGTTTGTTTAGTTATTTGTGACATGTCCTAGCTGTGCTGTCTTTAAAATATGCATCACCACTTTCATAAGGAAAATGAAGTTATTTGCATTCCTCAATATAGACACGGATTCAATATGTATGGATGGATCTCTTACTAAAAAGGGAAATAAATCAGTAATTAAACTGCACAGATGGAATAGAGATAATTAAAATATATATAAAAATTATCTTTACAAGCCATAAAAAGAAACCCATCTGTTTTAAAGGAAAATACAACCAAGTATAAAATCAGCTTGACTCGTAATTTTTTTCATAGATCTTGAGCATCTGTGCAAAGCACTTTACTAGTGTAAGTAATGATGGATTTGCTTTTATCAGCAAAGATTTCATTTACAGGAGTAGAAAGCTATAAATGCAATACAAACACTGCTGAGCCCACAAATCTACCTTGGGATGCTTCCATCGAACGTTTGTTACAGAGGTGCTGCTGTTCTGCTTTCAGGCTTTTATTAGTGCAGGCTCCTGTCTCCATGTCACATCCTGCCTGAAGGTCAGAGGAACAGTCATCTTTTGCATAAGCATGCCTTCTGAAGAAAATAGTATGTAGGAATTAATTTTGTGAAATAATTTTTTATTGCATTTCTTTTCCTTCCAAGTTATGCATAGAAAAATAGATATTTTATATATTTTATAGATATTTTATATATTTATATATAATATATATATATTATATTTTTATATAAATATTTTTAATTTAAAATATATGTATGTTGCACCACAACACTATCTTGATCATTGCCTTCTGCCTTTCTTGGAATTTTTTTGCCTTTCAGGACTTAAACTTATCCAGAGGAAAAGTCCATAATCCAGCAATGCTGTTTTCCCTTTTGTTTTCCTCAATTGTCAGATTATGGGGTTTTCTTTTACATTTTCATCATAGTTCAAATCTGTGGTAATACAGTGCAAGAAAAATGCACACACTTGTGTATCCTGGTGCCTGTAGTACCTGAAGTACCCGATGCATTTTTGGATACGTAGGAACGCAGCTGGTGTTCCTCTCAGAATATGGCTGGCCAAAACTGAGAACAACTAAATTTTTAAGTTAACTGTTATCTGCAGTAAAATGTCTAATTGTCTTACTTTTCTAATAGAGGGAAGTAAATTATGTGTTTTCTCATCTAAACCATGTAACTTTCTGATGTGATATGAGCAAATTTTGGTTGATGCCAGGGAATATTTTTTCCTTTAATGGGGTAAAAGACCTCCTATGACTGCAGTATAAAGGTAATAGAAAATTAGGTAAAAAGAGAGAAGCACATATAAGTACAATGCTGAAAAAGGTATGAAAAATTTCAGTATTTTAAATCTTTTTTTTTTTAAGTTAAGCAAAATATTTAAAATTATTATACAATTTAATTCGTACTTGAACAGCTACTAATCTAGTAACAAACCCTGAGAAGTCTATAGTGACAAAATTGCTAGGAAGTTTTGGTAAACAGAATGCCTCAGTCATCATGCTTAGATGAGACATTTGTTTGTCTTTTGCTTTGCTTTAGAGCAGAAAGAAAACTTAATTCTGTATAAGAAGCCTGATGTTGCTCTGCTCTTTTGCAGACATATGCAATTATTTAGTATAGCCTGCACTAATTGTGTTGCTGTTAATTATGGGCTGCATAAATCTTCCTACGAAAAGGCTCTATTTTCTTTGCTTATAATTCTGCTAGACTTGAACCATTAGATCTAAAATTTTCTATGCCATGAACAGATTTGTTTAAATTTTGTAAAAAATATTATTGTCCTTTGAGGAACAAGACTAGGGGCGATGCCTTAGGAAGGCTGACCTGAAACAGAGACTGGACAAAGCTAGAGAATAAAATAGGTATTTATTGAAAGACCTTTAGGATACGCCTTGGGCAGGACAAGAGCCTGGCCAGGCCTACATCCAAGGTGAACTTAGAATGGTCACAAAATGGACAACCAGTTACAAGGTCTTACACTTTTATAAGTTTTGATCCATTTGCATATTGAGATTTAATTGTCCAATTACAGGTTCAGGTTGTGAGGGTTCATCCTTCTTGTTTCTCTCTTCAGTCCACCGTTGTTTATGCTTTTGGGCCTGAAAGTTGTCCTTGGTCCTCAGCAGGAAAAGGATTTGTTTTGTCTATCTACTCTGTGAAGAGAGCTCACTAGCACTTAATATGAGGCTCAGAACTGTACCCCTAGGCAGCACAGGATCTGAAAAACATGAAAGCTAAGGCTTAAGGCATCAGGGGAACTATATTGCTGATCTGAAAACAGATATGCCTCCTAACAGAAATATTGTTTCACATTTATACTTGGGTTAATTTTACTCATTTCTTCAGTGCAGTGATTTGAGGGTGTGAAGTGGAAGGGACTGAGGAGGAGAAAAAATCACATGAGAATACGGATAGGAAGAGAATGACAAAGTGGGCACTGCAACTGGCAGAGGAGCACTGGCCAGGGCTTTAAGCAGAAAATACAGTAGGAGTGATCAGAAGTACCAACAGAATCGGGGACTGGAGATATGTAGGGTTTAGAGCATTCACCTTGTGGAGCAGACAGTCGGAGTTTTCACTCCTACACTCCTTTCTGTTCATCTGCAACTCAAACCAAACTGAAAGGGTTTTTTCTAATTTGCCTTCATTAATTCAAAAATTAGGCATGTGCAGAGGATTTAATTAATTTCATTAATAATACCAGTCAGGAATCAAAATGGTCCTAACTGACTCTTTCTGACCCAGGCTCGAGCCTCTGTGCTTTTAACTTGCTATTCTTCCAGTTCTAGGTTGCCATGTCCCACACCTTTGATTCTTAACTTTATTGTAAAGTGCAAAATTGGATGAGAGCAATTATTTCTGTAAAGATGGATGGAATAATGGGTCCTTGCTTTTAATTTTTGGTTTTTTGGCAAGGAACAGAAAATTACAACCAGAATTTAGTAAAGAATAGAAGCATTGAAATTTCCTGCACTTAGAGACTGGAAAGTCAAGCTTAATTCTTTCATTGCATCAATGTTTTTGAGTTTTTATAAGAGAAAAAGTGTGTACGAAGAGACACATAAAGCTTTCCTTAGACCTCAGTATAGGTGAGAAAATTTGGTCATAGAAACCCCCTTCAAGTCTGCAATGCAACATTAATTTCTAATTAAATACAATTTGGAAATAATTATTTGGCGCTTTCATTACATGAAATCACTTAGACTATCTGAGAAAAAACTTCAGTGAGTGGGAGGAAGTGTTGCCAGGATTGGAAATGTGATGATTTATTCCAATGGGATGTTTTGCTCTGGGTGATCTTTTTGTTTACAGAGGATGAAAATCGAATTATATTATATACTTCTAAAATACAGTAATGTAGTATTTTTCTAAAGGAGCCTGTTTCCCAACTTTTGAATCCTAATTTTCAGATTTGCACTTGGCCTTTGTTAAACCTCATGAGGTTCCCATGGGTCCAAGTGCTGAGCTTGTCCTGCTCCATCTGGATGACATCCTGTCCTTCAGGTGTGTCAGCTCAACTACACCATTCAGCTTGGTGTCACTTGCAGACTTGCTAAGGGTTCACTTGATTCTGATGTCTGTGTCATTGATGAAGACATTAAACAGCACTGGTCCCAAGTACACCACTTGTCACTAATCTCCGTCACAACATGGAGCCATTTACAATCACCCTCTGAATGTCACCATTGATAGATGCTGTAAACATTAAAGAACCCAGCTGACACTAAAGAGAAAAATACTAGATTTAATTTCTAAATAAAAGATAGCTGTTTCTTCTTCTTGCTTGCTGAAACTCCGGGAACAACTGATCAGATCAGCATATTAACAATAGTGGTAGGAATACTAATGACTATACCTGTAATTTCTAGTTTTAGTGCATTTTGGCTTACTAGAAGGAAGTTCTAGTAAGAACTTTATTTTTATATTTTTATAGTAAGAACATTGTTCTTTCTTCCTTTTTGATAAGCTTATTGAACCTCATATATGGGTGAGCTCATTTGCATATTTTAGTATATTATTCTCAGAAGGCAAAGGGTACCTGGTTTTGAGGCAGATACACTTGATACTTCAACCCGCCTTCCTAAAACTTGTATCAATACCCTCTATGACTAACTACTTCTTGAGTGTCAATATCCTTTGTGACTTTACTGCCTACATTCTGCCTCTGTCTTCAGTCACAATAAGGGAAAAATAATTTTGTTGTCACATATTTAAATGAACTTATTTCTTTTATCATCTCTCTGAAAAGTTCTTTGTTGCTTTCCCCATTTTGTTCAGTATTCTGAACAAGCATTGTCAATGGAAGCAGCAGGCTGAGGGAGGTGATTCTCCCCCTACTCTGCCATTATGGGTCTCATTTGGTGTACTGTGTCCAGCTCTGGAGTCTTCAGCAGTCTTCTGTCTTTCATGAAGAAAGACATCAACCTGCTGGAGAGAGCCCAGAAAAGGGCCACAAAAATGACTCAATTACTGGAGCTCCTATTTTATGATGACAGGCTGAGGGAGCTGGGGTTGTTCAGTACGGGGAAGAGAAGTCTCCAGAGAGACTTCATTTCACTTTCCAGTGCATGAAGGAGACTTACAAAAGGAGGGCAAACAACTTTTTACATGGGCATATAATGATTTGGTCAGGGGAAGGGGTTTAAACTCCAGTGAGATTTCTATCAGATATTAGACAAAAGTTCTTCACTCAGAGGTTGGTGAGGCACAATAACAGGTTGTCCAGAGCAGCTATGCATGCATCATCCCTGGAAGTGTTCAGGGCCAGATTGGATGAGACTTTGAGCAACCTGGTCTAGTGGAAGGTGTCCACGCCAATGGCAGAAATTTAGAACTAGGAAGTCTTTAAGGTCCCTTCCAACCCAAACCATTGTATGATTCTATGGCTGCCTAATTTTACTTTTTACAGGATTTCATATGTATAGTTGTTACAGCAGTAACAGCTCTCTGTAGACACACATCCAACCAGATAAATGTAACAAACGCATTAGATGGGTTTCAAGCAGCTCTCAAATGTTATTTCAACCTGACCATAAACAAAAATTGTGTAAGAAAGAGTTTCTCTTAATATATGGTGTCATCGTTGTTATGAAATAGAACTATTGGCCACCTTGACAGAGTAGTTATTTGCTTAATATTAATCCTATTAAAAAAAAAAAAAAGGTACTGTTATTCTACAGAGATAGCCTCAGCTACGTATAGTTCTGTTCTCATTCCTTCAGGGTACTATAAGTTTTTACAGTTAGAGAGAAGAGAACAGTAAAATGGATTATTGCCCTTTGTTTCAATTTTTACTCTTCTTTCCCTCTTGTCTTCTGTCTTATGTACTCCATTCAAAGCACAACTCAAGCCAATCAGCAATTTATTAAAAATTAAAGAAACTAATTCCTGAATTATTTAGGTCAATTGGATTTGTAAAATCTGAGGTCCTTAATACAATTTTCTGAATTGTTTTCATCCAGAATTTTCCAAATATATAAGTCCCATCTATTTTCTCTACTCCATTGCGCGTCCCTATTTGCTATCTTTTGGAATTTTCTTTTGGCTTTGTTAGATTTGAAAATCTATAGTGAAGATAGAACTCCTTTCTATATATTTAATTATTCTGTGACAGAATATTGTGTGAAAAGAGTGACATAATGTAAAAAAGACAGTGCATATAAATTACGAATTTCTTAATAAGTTAAATCACCAAGCTAGACATACTTCAGTGATTTGTGAGAAAATCATTATTACTGAAGAACCAATCAGTGAATATACGGGTCTTTCATAGCCTGGAAAAAAAATTAGTTTCAAATCTATGACTTAAATAGGAGGGTAATACCACTTTTTTCATACATGAGCCTTCAAATTTCCATTAAAACCATTAATATTTTCAGCCATGAAAAGACATGAGGCAGTATAAAATGGGTTTTAAATTATCCCTGTCTAGCTGAAAGACATTTTCTTTTTACTAATCAACCACACTTCCCAATTCAGAATTCCAACAATGAAGTATCTAGTTAAGGATATTTTATAATACTGGGAGGATGAAGAATCACTGGTCAGTCTTAACTCTCCTGTCACTATGAAGCATATAACTCAGTAGGCTTGGATTATTTTATTTTTAATGTTAGAGCAATTCTTGATGATGCTATAAGAGCACAGTCATATTAATTAATGTTATATTTTCATACCATCCAATCAGAAAGCACAGCTATGCCTGTGGAAAAGTATAATAGAAATATAATTAGGATTTCTTCTAAGGAAAACATTGTAACAGACATCCTGCCATGCTTATGTTATTTTAAGTGGATGTTTAGCTCAAGGACGTTCATAATTTATCATAATTTTTAATGGTAATACAATCAGCTGGAAGGAAGCCATACTTATCGCCTTGATTACACCATAAGAAATTAAATCCTAATTTGAACAACCTTGTTTTAATATTCTTTTACTGACATGGAAAGAAGTGAAGACTTGGTTGACAAGCAGGGCATGCTGTTCAGCGTCTCTGGGTAATGACTCAATGTAGTACAAATCTAAGAAAATTAAAAACCAGCTTAAATCTGGCCTATCATGCAGAAATCTGGCCAGTATGCAGACTGATGAAAAGCTTTTATGTCAAGGGATTGACAAAGTATTACAGGACATCTTACTGTACTGATTTTGCTTTTTCTTTCTTTGGAAGAACTTGGACGTCTTGAGTCTTCTAGTTCAGTCCTTATTTCCCCACTGGTAACTTCTGAGAAACTACTTTTAGGTCTACCAGCCACCAGAACCAGGTTAGTCATTCCCAAGTTTTGAAGTTGTTGCAAATTTTATGGTTAACCTTCCTATAAGAATGATGGAATATTTAATTAGTGGGGATAGATTAGAGAGCCTTGGTCCATATTAGGTAGATCTGCTGGTACTTCTGCTTACTTAATATGAGTGCTTAAAATGTGACTTGGCAGTGCATTTAAGTGTTCTCAAGATGTGTTTACCAAAAGAGACTTGGACTTGTTCATTCTTCACTTGTCTGTGTTTGTTTTGTTGTCCAAAGATGTTGAAAATCCTGTTTTAAGAATGTTAATGTGATGTGATATATGATGGGAAACATTTTTTTACTAAATATATTTTCCTTAGAGAAGGTATTAACATTGCATTCTGTAGGCTTGATCTTTGTGGTGAGCTTGTGTTGACACTTTCCAAAGGGCCATTATGAGCTACCAAATTGCTTTTACTCTGAATCAGTAGGGATTCTCATTGCTCTTGTTCCTTATAATATCATCTTGGATATTCTTATCATCTGTTTAATCCTTTTAGCTTCATGCTCAGTTCTGAGCTTCAATAATATTAAAATTCAATAATTTGGATCTCCCTTAAGTACTTTTTCAGAAACATTTCTGTTTTCTCAGATTTTGCATCTGCTGACTTTCTTTGTTCTAGTAAGAAATATATGTCTGATTTACGTTAATTATTATTTATAAATTATTACGATTTTATTGTTACTGCCTGACTGTATGTTTCCTCCATAAAGTTAATATCCCTAGCAATAAAAAATCTCACTGGAGGCAATTCTTAGAGGCTTTGCTCCCAGTAGCCAACTCAGTTATTGGCTTCTGGCTGGGAAGGATAGACCCTCCACCCAGGCAGGCAAGACCTGTGCATAGCAAGAACACAAAGCCTCACCACTGTATGAGTGAGCAAAGAGAGGATCATAGAGGGAATTGGCTGATTTAGCTGCCAAGCTACTGTTCATGATTTTTGAAAAGTCATGGCAGTCAGATGCCATCTCTAAACTGGAGAGAGATGGATTAGATGGGTAGATGGCTTAAGGGGTAAGGTATTGGTTGAGTGGTGACATCCAAAGAGTGGTGATCAACAGCTCAGTATCCTGATGGAGGGAGGTCAGTGACAAGTGGTGTCCCTCAAGTGTTTGTATTGGGGCCTGTGCTACTGAATGTCTTCATCAATGCCACTGACATCAAGATCAAGTGCACCCTCAGCAAGTCTGCAGATAACACCAAGCTGAATGGTGTGGTTGACACACCCAAAGATGGGATTCCATCCAGAGGGACCTGGACAAGATCAAGATGGGCCCATGGGAATCTCATGGGGTTTAACAAGACCAAGTGTAGGGTGCTGCAACTGGGTTGGGGCAAATCCTGGTGCCAGCTCAGGTGGTGGGATGAACATATGCAGAGCGGCCCTGGGGAGAAGGACTTGGGGGTGCTGGTGGGTGAGAGGCTGGACATGACCCAGCCATGGGCACTCCCATCCCAGAAGGCCAACTGTGTCCTGGGCTGCATCCAAAGAAGCGTGGTGTTGGGGGTTGGGTTTGTTCCTTCTTTCTCTGGGGAATTTTTTCCCCACGGGTTGCCAAGGGGACCGGGTGTTGGATACTTGAGAGTGCTTGGCTGAAACAAAGAGATGGACAAAAGGTGGAAGGGGGAGATAACGCAGGTAAAAGACACAGCTTGAGGCAGCTGCGTGCTTTTCTGCTTCCGGCGTTCGGGAGACGCGTGTCGGCCGCTCCTCGAGGATCTCAGCCGCCGCAAAGCACGCCGAGCAGAAGCTGGGCCGCTTTTCTGCCTCGCCTTCGAGCTTCTTCGGCGCTGCTCCTCTTGCTGCAGCGTGACCCTGCACCCCCTGCGCTGCCGGGACATCCTGCCCCTGCCTGCCGGGACACCCTGCCATCCCAGCTACCAGCCCGGGACTTTTCCACTGTTCCAGCTTGGTGCTCTGAGGATCCTGCAGGGACACCGAAACCAAACTGCCCTGGGTTTTGTGAAACAAAGCCCTCAAGGTTCTTGGTACTGTTGTCGTTTGTCATTAATGCTGTAGTTGTTTGGTGGGGGGGGAGTTTTTTTGTGTTTGTTTGCTTTGTATTACATACTAGTAAAGAACTGCTATTCCTATTTCCCAAATCTTTGCCAAAGAGCCTCTGATTGTAATTTTACCTAGCAGATACCTGTCTTCCTAAACCAAGACACGTGGGCAGCAGGGGAGGGAGGGGATTCTGCCCCTCTGCTCTGCTCTGCTCTGCTCTGCTCTGCTCTGCTCTGCTCTGCTCTGGTAAGACCCCACCTGGAACTCTGCATCCAGCTCTGGGGTCTCCAAAAAGACAGCATGGACCTTCTGGATCAAGTCCAGAGTAGATCCACAAAGATGATCCAGAGAGATGGAGCATGTCTCCTAATGAGACTGAGAAAATTAAGGTTGTTCAGCCTGGAGAAGAAAAGGCTCCAGAGAGATTTTAGAGCAGCCCCTCAGTACCTGAAGGGAGCCTACAAGAAAGCTGGAGAGGTACCAGGGCACAGAGTGTGAGAAGTGGTAAATGGCTTTGAAACTGAAGGATGATCAATTTAGATTAAATATAAGAAATTTTTTTACAATTAGAGTGATGGAACACTGCAATAGATTGCCCAGGATCTTGGGAGATTCTCCATCCCTGCGAATATTCAGTGTCAGTGTGGATGAGGCTCTGTGCAGCCTGTTCTACTTAAAGATATCCTTGGTCATTGCAATGGGGGTTGGACTAGATGGCCTTTAAAGCTCCATTGCATTTCAGCCTATTCTATAATTCTGTAATTCCCTCTTACCTCCTATAGATAAAAAGGTACGTGACCCAGAGAGGGGCATTTCTCACTGGATCATTGCTTTAATGATCCAACATTGCCACTCATCAGTATTTCCTGCTGTGGGTAACCCTTTGTCATAGCTCTAAGTCTCCCAGACCATTTCCATTTCCATTTCCATTTCCATTTCCATTTCCATTTCCATTTCCATTTCCATTTCCATTTAAATATAAATATAAATATAAATATAAATATAAATATAAATATAAATATAAATATAAATATAAATATAAATATAAATATAAATATAAATATAAATATAAATATAAATATATTAAGTCATGGATGAGTGTTTAAGCACACTTCACTGTGCTTGTGTAATCTATTTCGGAGATTCACACAGAATCATTCAGGTTGGAAAAGATCTTTGAAATCATCAAGTCCAGCCTGTGGTCTAACAACAACTTGTCAACCAGACCATGGCGCCCAGTTTCACATCCAGTCTTTCCTTAAGCATCTCCAGGGACGGTGACTCCACCACTTCCCTGGGCACCCCATTCCAAAGGCTAATCTCCCTTTCTGTGAAGATCTTCTTTCTGATGTCCAACCTAGACCTCCCCTGGCACAGCTTAAGACTGTGTCCTCTAGTCCTGCTGCTGGTTGCCTAGGAGAAGATGCTGACTCCCACCTGGCTACACCTCCCTTTCAGAGAGTTGTAGAGAGTGATAAGGTTCACCCTGAGCCTCCTTTCTTCCAGGGTGAACACCCTCAGCACCCTCAGCTAGTCTTCACAGACCTTTGTTCTAGGCCCTTCCTTCACCAGCCTTGTTACCCTATTAGTCTGTCTATCCTAGCTAATATGAAATAACACTTTTTTCCCCCTTTGGATGCTGTCTTCCAGGAGTCCTGTGCTCCATCACGTCCCTATCTTATCACCTAATCTTCCCAACAGCTTTTATAAAAAGCCAGATTTTGATGACAGTTTGAATAAATATGCAGAGTTCAAAGCAAATCAAGTAACTTTAAGGCTCTTAGAGTTCTAAACAAAAAGTGACTGCTCTGCTACAAGTGTTGATCTTATGAGATTGCCTGTTTTTATCTTAATATGTTCTCCCTTGTAAGTCCTAGATAGGCACTAGCCCTAATCTTTTTCTCTTTTTGTCTGCCAATTTCCATTACCCTTTATGTCTTTTGATACCTCAGATTTTATCAGTATGTTGAATTTATTACCAGAAAACAGGAAGTGAAGCAACTTGGCCTGACCTTCAAGCAAGGAGACTAGTCAGCTATTTAAGGTATCCAAAGGGCCTCCAGGTTGCTTTAGGTCTCCAAAACTTTGCTTCCCCTAAAAGCATGTTTAAATTGTCCATTTTTCTAGATAGTTTTAGAAACATATATTACCTCTGTCTCGCATTATTGGCTCCATCCTTAGACCAGCACTGCTAAATGGTGACACTGAGTTTTTATCTGATGTTGCCTGTATGAATGTACATCTTTCATCTTTCAAAGGTAAAA
The DNA here is from genome assembly GCF_029207755.1 of Chamaea fasciata. Taxonomy (NCBI): domain Eukaryota; kingdom Metazoa; phylum Chordata; class Aves; order Passeriformes; family Sylviidae; genus Chamaea; species Chamaea fasciata. The sequence goes on from NW_027094089.1 coordinate 54,822,227, forward strand.
TCAAGTGTCACTCCTATGCTCAGCTGCTATGTTTTCCAGTTATGTATATCTCTTGGTAATGCTTATCCTTTCTTTATTTTGTGTGGGAAAAATCTATCCAAGTAAGGCAGTGGACTAAGGAATTAAAATACATAAACTAATAGTGAAAAATTGCTAATTATGAATAAACAACGTCATCCAAGACCAGGTGTTTTCCTACACTGTTTCTGTTGTAGATGTTTATGCATTATTGTAAAAAATTGTGTAATGTATGCAGACAATTAATTTATTTGACTGATGAAGTATTTAAACAGAATTCATGGTATTACTTACGGAAGTTATGGATGCCATTTTTTATACATTATTTCAGCATTATCTGATAGTGCTGGAATACAAATCCGTACTTAATTGGCTATGCAAGCATTTATTGAATTTTTCTTTGAATAATTAAATCATTCAAAAGCTTCTTTAAAGGGTAAACCCAGCAGTTTTCTGAAGAGTATTTGCAGTGGAATGATAACTTCTCGAGATTAAAAGAAAAAAGAAAATTGTAGCTGGTAAACAGTAGCAAGGAAAATAAACTGCATGCCTATGCCTCAAAAGAAATAAAATTTTAGATGCATAATTATGGTTCGTGTTGAAATATATAGGGAGTTAGGAGGTTTTTCCCCAACCAGTCTCATTTATTCTTGATTTCTTGACAATTTGAACAGTTTTTCTCATTTCAGTACTTGAGGTAATTTTTATTAGCAATATGATTTACTGTTAGGAGTTACGATTACTTCAGACATGAAAAGGCTTCTTTTCAGATCTGGCTGTACTGAGAGGAAAATATCTCTAGAAATATTAGACAAGTGGCAGTGAAGGCAAGTGCAACATTCTGTTGTCTCTGCTCTGCAGATCTGCTCAGATAAGACATCTGAACAAACTCTGTACTGAGAAACTCACCAAACTCCTTCCTTCCATTTTGCTTCCAGTCTGCTGGGGATGGCAAACTTCAGTCTTCTGGCATTTCCACCTGGGATCGCTACTGCCATGACTAGGGGTCCCTGGGTGCTTTTGGGCTGATTTGCTGTTTAGTTTTTAGAAAATTTGCCATTTTCATTAACCTAATGCTTTTTTATTATGGTCCCACGTAGCTAAATCCCCCTAGTCTGGTTATGTGAATATTCCTGATATGGCTTAATTTCCCAGTGGGAGGAGGTGGGTGTAGGTAAGACTTATGTTGCAGTGGTGGTAAGAGCACACTATCAGTATTCACTTGCTGGCATAAATACAGTTTCTGACAAAGCAAGCCCTATATGCAGCAGTACCCTGCCTTGTTGTCTTTACTGTTCAGAAGTATTTGTTAACAAATAAGAGATCCACTGGTGCACTGCATTCTTCTATACATGGCAAGATATATTTCCTGATCAAGAAGTTCCTTCCTGTTCATCTGACCTTTCCAACTTCTGCATGGTCGTGTAAGTTAATTGATCCTCACCACTCCCCAGAATAGGTTGGCATCCCATCTGTTTCCTCCTGTCATGCTTTCTGTTTTGAATTTGTGAAATTACTCTTTCTTACTAACCTCTGTTCTCCACCTTAATGGGCTTTTCAGACAATGTAAGAAAACTGCTGTTTCTCTTCAGGCAGTCCTTTAACAGCTCTACCTTGCCCAAGAAATAAATAAGCATTGAGTATTCTCGTTTGCCATTTGTCTGGTAGGTGGGCATCCAGTCTTGTTAGCCAAAAAGAAATACTATATTCTCCACAAGATGTTATAGTGCACTCTTTATGGCATTACCTGTGTGATACTAACCAATCAGCCAGCTTTTTAATTTGCATGAAAGTTTGGGTAAATAAATTGCTGTTGGTAAAACTTTTTTTTAACTGGATGTATACAATACAGTTGTTGAGACCATGTGTTTTGTCTTCAAGTATGTTGTACTCATCTTGTAGGGCTCCCAGTGTATAATTTTAGGCATCTATAGAACATGTGGGGGGGAAAAAAAGATATATGAATAAATTGAAGGGTGTTAAATAAACACAGAAGAATTTTTTTTTTTTTTACTGTGTCTAAGTACTTTCCACAAATTCATAGAAGAGTAAGACAGTCCCAGGAAAAGAGGTAGGTGAAAAACTTAGCTGTAAAATAATGGGAAAAAAAGGATAAATGAACAGAGAAAATAGCATCTCTTTAAGGCTGAATTACTCACAATAATTTTGAATCATGCTATGTATTTGCCTCTGCACACATACTGTATAATATAGATCATATTACACAAATTAAAAAATATGCTGAATTGTCAGTGTTTCTAGTCTCTCAAAGTTTATATTTTTGTGAAAAACTTTTGGAGGAGATCAGGTGCTGAGTCCCTAATATTGATTTTACAGTAGGCATTGCTACCACTCTGTTCCTCATCAGACTATGGTTTGTAATATAAGTTTACTAATTAATATGGAATTGTAAGGTTGTGAAGGAGTACAAGTTTAACAGGACACAGAGATCATCTGGTCCAGTCCATTGGTCTTCAAGCAGGATCTCTTTCAAGACTGGAAATCAAAGCTCCATCAGGTTGCACTGGATTAACATTACTTAATAAGTTCCAAAACCTCATATTCTGCTAACAGAAGTGTTACATGGTGACAGACAGATGTGATAGAATGCCTATCACTGTGCAAAAGTAGTTTATATTAAGTAGCTCTTTACAAATATTTGAGTTGCCTTCTTGGGAGGAAACTGAGTTAAAAATAGTTTTATGATTTGCTGATAGATTAGTTGTCAGCACAGAAAGTGCAAAAGCCAGATATTTTGGATCCTAGACCTGTCAGCCATAAAATGTATCTATTCACTCTATCACAATTACTAATTTGATAGAAGTAGAATGTTTTTTCTTGCTACAGAAATAAATTGGAAATCACTATCACAATCAATTGCTTAATTAACATACTCTATTATACATATACCTTACAAAATGTATATTCAAATTGTTTTATTTCAATTATTGAATTCTCTGTCAACATGAAAAAAAGAGTTTTGTTAAGGCCATTCAGTTTTTGAATGTTAAGCAGCATTAACTATTTGCATATATCAGTATAATCAGCTTTGTGCTCCATAGAACTCACAAATGCTCTTTAAAAATTGTGAATGTTGCTATGCTTTCATTAAGGATCTGTGCTAATTGGTGTTTAGATTGAAGTCATTAGTTCATGCATAGCACCTTTGAACTCAGAAATATTACCCACAGACCTATCTTAAGCATTTCCCTTTGTTCTGTGGTTGGATAAAGTGAAGATAACCCCTTGAACCCAAGATAGCTGACCTTCTCTTTAGACAGAGGACAATATTTTCTTACTGTGGACACTACTGAAACTCAGACCAAAACAATGTAACTATTTTCTCCTGAATGCTTTAAAATTCTATGCCTAAAAGTAATCATGATTTATAAGAATTGGAAATGATACCAGTACCAATGTGAGTACTTTTTTTGGATAGAAGCACTTCAACCTAATATCTCTTTCCCCCTACACCCCTCTCTCTCTCTTTCTAGATGCAGCAGTTGTTCCACGAAAACTATGAACACAACCGCAAGGGTTACATTCAAGATCTTCACAACAGCAAGATCCACACAGCCATAACACTTCATCCCAACAAAAGACCAGCCTACCAATATAGGCTGCACAATTACATACTGAGTCGCAAAATTTCCGAACTGCGCCATCGGACCATCCAGCTCCATCGAGAAAGTGTTCTGATGAGCAAGCTCAGTAACACTGAAGTAAATAAGGAAGATCAGCAGCTGGGAGTGATGCCGTCTTTCAACAATTTCCAGCCACGTGAAAGGGATGAAGTCATCGAGTGGGAGTTCCTGACAGGAAAGTTTCTTTACTCCATGGTGGAGAACCAGCCACCCCGGCAGAGCCTAAGCAGTGTCGTGCGAGCTGCACTGGATGATACTGTGATGCAGGTCATGGAAATGATAAATGAGAACTCCAGATCTAGAGGAAGGCTCATTGATTTCAAGGAAATACAGTATGGGTACCGCAGGGTAGACCCTCTGCATGGAGTAGAGTACATCCTGGATTTACTGCTTTTGTACAAAAGGCACAAAGGAAGGAAAGTTACAGTTCCAGTGAGACGCCATGCTTACCTTCAGCAATTGTTTAGCAAACCTTTCTTCAAAGAAGCAGAGGAGCTGGATGTAAAAAGCTTGCTGGAGAATACCAACACTGACACTCAATCCTTCTCTTTTCTTTCAAATTCTTTAAAGGTTTTTTCCTCGTCATTCCAAGGCACCAAAGACATTGGAAGACACAGTGACAAGAAAATACATATTCTTGTCCCTATCACGGGAAGATTTGATACTTTCTCAAGATTTATGGATAATTTTGAGAAGACTTGTCTGATTCCCAAGCAGAATGTAAAGTTGGCAATAATTCTCTTCAGTTCTGAGTCAGGACAAGACTCTAGCAAACACATAGAGCTAATGAAAGAATACAGCATTAAGTATCCCAAAGCAGATATGACCCTCATTCCAATGTCAGGAAAGTTTTCTAGAGGTTTAGGTCTTGAGATGGCCTCATCTCAGTTTGACAATGACACTTTGCTGCTGTTCTGTGATGTTGATCTGGTATTCACGTCAGACTTCCTCCAGCGATGCAGAGATAACACTATTCAGGGAGAACAGGTTTACTACCCTATCATCTTCAGCCAATATGATCCAAAAGTAATATATGGAGGCAACCCTCCAGCTGACAGCAGTTTTGTTTTCACAAAAAGAACTGGATTTTGGAGGGAGTATGGATTTGGAATTACCTGTATTTACAAAAGTGATCTACTTACTGCTGGTGGATTTGATACCTCGATTCAAGGCTGGGGACTTGAGGATGTAGATCTCTTTACTAAAGTGATAACATCTGGCTTGAATGCTTTCAGAAGTCAGGAAGTAGGAGTTGTCCATATTTTTCATCCTGTTCAGTGTGACCCCAATTTAGATCCGAAACAATATAAAATGTGCTTAGGGTCCAAAGCAAGTACATTTGCCTCTACCGTGCAGCTCGCTGGACTCTGGCTACAGAAACATTTGGGTGTCAGGTACAATTGGACTATCTCCTGACAACTCAGCCTATTTGGCCTTTTAAGGGGAGTTTACCTCATTGCTATTATTTGATTTTGCTGTTGTAATTTTAAACTCCTTCGTTGTAGTCTTCCAAAGACTGTTGACCTCAAATGGGATGACTCTGTTGTTCACTGATGTTTCTTATACCTACCGAACTGGTGAGGTGAATTCCTTCATATTTCCTTTATTTGAAATTCAGTCTAGTCATGGAAGTCATACAAGCCCATGGAGCATATTCATCACAAGAAACTGTATTAGAAGAATGTTGTTTTTCAGCTTTTGGATTCAGTATCATCTTTGTTGCATTTCTCAGATTTGATGTGATAAAAATACTTACTGGTGAAGGTACCACAAAAGTGCTTTATGCTTCTTCTGGGGATGGAACTCTCTAAGATCAACTTGAGTTTTATAATTTATATGAGGACTTATATGTATAAACACTACTTTTCTTCATCTTCAGAATTTTTAAAGTAAATGAATAACTATAATTGTACCTTTATTTTTTAAAAAAAGAGTAAAGCTGAGGAGCTACTTGCAAATACAACTGGTACTGGCTACCAAGGTCCTTAAATGTCTTATTATTAAAACTATCTCCTCATTGTTATTCAGTCAAAGTGCAAATGAACTTTATTTTCACAACAAACAGGATTTAATCAAATGCTCATGTATACTTTGAAGATTTTTGAGCCAACATCCTTCATTTGCAGGCAAGAAGAAACTATGACTCAACATGGTCATTTATGATAAAGTGCAATCATAGAGTGTTCTTACTTTGAAACACATAGTATAAGTTGCTCTTTCTCTTTTTAGAATGAGTCTCTAATCCATCATTCTCTTTTACATTCCTTTTCTAAGGCTGCACTTCAGTGTTAAAAGTAAAGCTCTGTTTTTTGTTTTACATTTTTCATGAATATTGGTACTCAGTAGCAACTTGTTGTTAAAATTAAAGAAACTGTAGAGTAGTTATTTAAGTTTACTATTGCTGGTCAAAGTTCCTTGCCAATATATTTATATTAGTGGAGGTTATAAGACTGTGTTCAGATTTATCTCTCCAAACAGCCTGAAGTTGTCATATTGTGGATTCATGAAGTAAAGTATTTAAAATAATACCATCAGGAGAAATAATGAAATAAATTTCTGTATTTTAAAGAAACGTTTATATAGGGGTATATATGTGTGTTTGTGTGTGTGTGTGTGTGTGTGTGTGTGTGTGTGTGTGTGTGTGTGTGTGTGTGTCCCTATATATATTTGGATATATAGAGAGAGTATTTTCAAAGTATGTTCCATTTTTCAGTTCAGGCAGTGATTTGTTACAATCATTGTTATTTTTGCCACATGCTTGGAACCTTTCATGTTATACTGTGGTAAGAGCTCAGAGACATTCAGGAAGCCATCAGAATTCAACTAAACTTAAGTAATTCCAGTGGATACATCTAATAACCTCAATATCCTTGATTTCAAACTATATTTCAAACAGAGCTGGGCAAGAAAAAGTTTTAAGTTTTTCAGCTGTAACTGACTGCTTCTGTGTTTCCTTAAAAAAACGAACAAAACAACGAAAAACAACAACAGCAACAAAAAAACCCACAAAGAAAAACCCCAAAAAAACCCCAACCAAAAAAACCCCCAAAGCAACTAAGAGATTGAAATTGAATTGGCACATCTCTTTGTGTGAGGATATCCAGATAATTTCCTAAGGCCTGAATAGGCTGTAATGTCTCTTATCTATGGTTCTCTGTTCTGGACTTACCATGTGAAGAAAAAGGGAACCCTGACAACGACTGAGTAAACTCAGAATTAAAGGGCTGGCTGTAGTTTATTGTGTGCTTTAAAAAAGGCCATTCCCTTGCCCTGGACAAGGTAGTAATTGTGGTAGATGAGAACAGAGAGTGTAATTCATATACCAGCCCTTGTCAAGCAGAGCTCCTGGCTTGTTATTTTCCTGGAGGCTCTTGCCTCCCTAGCTCAGTATTTTTAGCTCAAATATCTGACAAAAGAAAAATTCAGTAGTACTTATAACATTGGAGATTGCTCTTCAAATTGAGTGCAAAAGTCACGCTTTGTTCATTAAAAAAGCCAAGAACAAGGAACATGATATATTTTAACAATCTCAATTAACCAAGCAACTCAGATTATAAATATCAAACACAGATTGTCTGTTGATAAATGTTTGTGATGATTTCATATACAAGAAAAAACCTAACGACTTTCAAAGACATCTATGGAAATCGTTGTCTTCTGGGATGTATTCCAGTACTGATTTCAATTACTTAACTTAGTGGCCAGAAAGTGTTTGCTCAGCTCAGAGCAAAATAGTAGATTAGGACAAGCAATGAAACCAATCATTCAGTGGGGATAAAGATGTATACAGAGGGCTTGCAGGATCAGGTCCTACATGATATAAGCAAAATGCTAGTATTTACCAGTACAAATATTTATTTAGTGTCTTGACTGATTAATTTGTTTATATGATGAATTACTTTGTTAAATACCTGATTATAAATGTTTATTATGAAATATTGCATTTTCTTTTGAAATAACTATCCTGAGATAACTTGAGAACTTGTGTTAGTTTGTCTAAGGAATAATATGCCTTCTAAGGAGATCATATTAAAATGAAAAAAAAAAATCACAAAAGTGTTAGAGTAATGTTATGTACGTATAGATTAAGATGGGAATATGTGTGTTAATCAACTGTTTGCTATTGTCTAGTCTGAATCATAATCTTGATTGTACAATGATATTTCGGTGTACATAATGTCCCTTTGTAAATGTGTGACAAGTGAATTCACAATAGAACATAACAACCAATATTTCCCTCCCTCCCCTGGGAATAACTTTCCTGGCTTCATAGCTGGGAAGTGGGTTGTGAGCAGCTCACACTTTGGCTTTTCAGACACAGCCATTCTTAATAAAAATCTCAGCATTCACTACTCAGAAACCTCAGAAATCCCCAAACCACTGCATCATGGCTTGTTTTCCCAGTCAAAGTGCTTAATTTAACAGAGCATTTGCGTCTCCTGGATGAAGGAAAAACATCACATAGGGCTTTCTAAGACTTGATGAGTATTACTCTGCATCAAAGGTTCTGGTTCTCAAGCTGAAGAAAGGCAGAAGTCCAGGGGGAGGTATGAGGCTCAGCCACAGGAGTTGGCACCTTGTGCCCAAGTCATCCCTGTGCTACCACCTGTGCTCCCACCTATCTTGGAGCTATGAGTTGGCAGCTCAAGTCAGCACAGAAGAGTGGTGCTTGCTGCCACCAGCTGCTCTTGAGAAGAAAAAGGGCCATTTTAATCAGGGAGGGGTGAAAGGAGGGTCCCAAACTCATCCACTGAGTGGGGTGGCGGGTTGTCTTGTGCAGATCATGTTTCTCACTGTCCCCGGGGGAATGGAGCCTGGTCCCACACACACCTCTTCCCTGTTTGCTCTCAAGGAGCATTGAAGGAAGGGGCAAAACTTCATGGGGCTTGTGGGCCTGCATCATGTGCTTCCGTCCTACCATATCATCGGACATGTGGGGAAAAAGGTGCCACATGGTCTTCCCAAAAAGCAGTACAGAGAGAGGCACTTTCTGCACTCACCAAAGACCAGGTGTGCACAAAACTGCCTTCTGGAGCCTTTGCTCTACTCTGTGCTTGATAATGCCTTAAGATTCTTGCAAAAATTACAGTACTGGTAAAATGACTCCTAGGAGTGTACTGCACATCCTCAGTAACTGTGGAGAGTTGCAAGCAGCATGAGTTAAAACCCACTTTTTTTAACAGAGGCAAATAAACAATTTAAACTTCTTTTGATGTCTTAACTAATCACTATAATTACTTCTTAAGATGTAATTTGCTACATTAAACATTTTGCTTCAAAGAATGATGCCAGCTTTAAGATATGAAAAAAACCCCTACATGTGTAATCTATATCTTGTTTTCTTGCAACTTGAGATCAGTTAAAATTTATGGAAAAACCAGGGACTAGAAATTGGTGAGTCACTGACTGGGGGTTTCTGTTTCTGCTGTATTTTTAAAGGAGAATCAAATCAGGGGGAAAAAAAATTACTGTGTTAGATCCACACAAAAGTCAGCCATAATGTTAAGTAGTAGTGATAATTGTGGTCCTAAACTGCATCAAAATGAGATGCTTCACTCAGTCTATTTACAATAACTGAATATCACTGAAAGTTATCATCTGTTATACATCTGTAAGCAACAGGTGTAATCCATTTTTAATTCATTCATTTTTTAGAATAATTTTAATTTTCTTCCATCAGCAGTTATTCACTTGATTAATAAGATGACTTGTCATGACTCACTCTCAGTTTCCTATTTTATTTTTTTTTCTTGGGTCTTCCTGTTTGCAGTATGTGTTAGAATGGAATTGAAACTTTTTGAGCTAGTGATATTTCTATTATAGTTTTATGATTTCACTGCCATTCAAAACTAGAATATTCTAGCTTTCTGAACTAGAATATTTTAGTGAATGAGTTTCCAGGCCTACTTCAAATTGTTTCCATTTGCCTGTCAAATATAAGTTAAAAGTGTTCTGAGTATTATTGCTTCATTTCTTCCTCTGGCCTCCTTCATATCAGAATCGCACCAAAGCAAGGAAATGCAAAAACTTTGCAATGCTTACATCTAGGAAAATTAACAGAATCTGGAGATCTGTGTGATTTTTTTTTTTTTTTACTTTCAAGTCTTTTATCTCAAATTTCAGAATCTTTCTTGCCAGTTCTGTAATTTTAATAAAAGAAATAATGGTTATTAAGATGTAAGGTAGCACATATATTAGCTTTACCCAACAAGCTGTCATTTTACATCCTTATTTTCTAGTCACCTTATTATTCAACAGATTTTGCTATTTATAGAAACTTTAAAGATAAATTAAAAGCACCCTTGTTAGTTCAGTATTTACCTAGTCTTAGTGGAGAGCTTAACCATGTAGGCAGAGATCCAAAGATGTACTATATACTGTAGGCTGCTGATTTTTGTTTTGTAGGGCTGGAGGGAAGATCTCCTCAGCTTTGCATAACATGCCTGCAGTGTGATAAGTGTTCTTTACAAACCAGCCATGTCTAGCAATGATTTTAAGTGACTGCAAAGTTATGGGCTTCTAGCTTCATAGAGCAGGCAAGTTTTACTGGTCTTATCTAAATACATGAGAAACTGATTTTCAGATTCAGAGGCTGGTGACACAATCAGGTGGTAGACAAGTGGATTAAATAAATCTGCTGCTGCAACATCTGGGCACACCCTCTATAAGTGCCCCTTTAAAAAGGATGCCCCAGGAATGTAGTAAGTTCAATGAAGATATTCCTAAAAGATGTGTATTCTAGCTAACATTGGTGCCAAATGCTTTTACTTAGAGCTGGTAAATTGCCTTTAGGTGATTTCCTTAAAAAAAACCAACAACAAAAAAAACAACAACAGCAAAAAAAAAAAAAAAAAAAAAAAAAAAAACAAACCAACAACAAACAAAAACCCCCAAACTTGTGCTTGAGATTATTAACATTGTTACTACTGGTTATTTGCAAATAATGACTTGCTCCTATTCTTGACTAGGGTAATATGGAGTAGTAAATGATGCTTTTTTTTCACATCTGTCCATACACTGTTGGCTAAAGGAAGGAAAATATAACTGACTGCTTTGAAGATGGTGGTGAAGCTCAAACAGTGAGTTCTGCTTGTAACTGCCAGAGGGAAAACTGCTTGGTGTAGTTCAACTTTGAGACCAGAACTGACACCTGCTACCAGGTAAGGAGAATTTCAGCATAAGTATAAGCCTGAGTTTGTGCAAGGCATCATAGTATCTGGGGATCCATCTTAATGCTTACTGAGTGATTACTTGGAGCAGACACTGTGCAGTCTGAATACAGTGCTACCAGCACTTGAAGAAAAAAGTGAGGAACGCAGTAAAGAATATTTCACAGGTGATAGGATAGATAGTAAGGATGTAGATCCAGAGAGGTGTGTATCTTTTCTTATTTTAAGAGAGTGAAAGATAAAACATCTTTTAAAGAAGAACTCTGCTTTACTTTCTTCCTGAAAGCTTCTCCCTGTGTACATTCCACTTGTACATGCAGAGACAAATGCTGAGACAGTCTGGAGCAGTACCAAACTATATACCTTCCACACCTGATTTGTTCTGACCAGCAAGCCCATGTTTTTTGAAGTGATAACTGACCTGGCAATTTTTAGTCCCTCCTCTTCCCTTTTTAGATATGACATATTTTATTATTATTTAACTAAGTGGGATATTTGACAGCTTTGTGTCACAGATGCTTTAGTGCTTTGTGCCTAAGATGCTTTAGTTTTTCATGGTATATTCATATATTGCACTGTTACATGGTACATCACTGCTTCAAATTATGAAGTTCCTTTACACAAATGCTTCTGGACAGAAGATTTCAACTGATGTAACCTTCCAACCACAGCTGTGTGGCTGAAACAAAGTACATTCACATACGGTAATTTATTTGCTACATTCGTACAATGGCTTTGTTTGGTAGAAAATTCAGAATGAATATGAGTTACAGTTGACAAAGTTGAGCAAATCTGTTTAAATGGGAACAAGCAATGAGCCATTCCTCCAGCATGTGCTGTTACTTGAGGACTAGAGGACCAGAAACTGCTGGTGTTTTTTACCAAAAAGGTTATAGGGAGATGTCTCTAGTAAAACTGAATAGGAAACACTGTTCTGCACTTCAGAACAGCTGGTAACAGAAGATTTATCTTGCCTGTAAAAATATATCAGTCGTAACTTCTGCCACATTCAACCAATGTTGAAGGGACAGACACAAGGGCAGACCCCTTGATCTTGCCCTCATGTGTGAAAGAGACCAGAGAGATCAAGATTTAACCTGGAACACCCTTGTAAGATAGTCCAGTCTGAAAGAAACATGGATGTGGACAAAGAAGGTAGTATGTAAGAAACCAAAGAGGATTCTCTTTCTTCTTTTTCTTTAGGATTGACATGGTGCTGTGCTCATCATGGAGCTACCAGGTCTTTCCTGGAGTGAGCTTGGCACCAGGCAAAAGAAGCACTAAAAATAAAGCATAAATGTTGTGTATATGACAGGACCAGATACTGGTGAGTGATGGGAATGAAAGTTTGTGGGAAAACATAAGGAATCAAGAAAATGGATTTTTCTTTTGCATGTGAAGTAGAAAGATAGTGTGTATAAGCTATTTTACTAGCCCTGATATGTAGGGGCAAAACTGAATAATTAAAGGACATAGATTTGAAAGGAAGGAGAAGATACAGCGCAGGAAACAGTACGTGTCTAAACACAAAATTTAATTACAGTAGACATTAAAGTATAAGTGAAAAAAGCACTAGAAATAGAAGGAAAGAAACTGCAGGAAGAAAGGAAGAATTAAAAGAGATTTAATAAAAAGCAACTGAAGGACTAGCATAGATGTAACTTATGCCCTGGATACAGAATACTTCACAGTGTGCCTTTCAAAAAACAAGGGAAACATGAAAAGCATTTCTGTAGCACTGCATCCCACTGCTTTACCTGGGTGTGGCTGAGGGGCCAAATGCCAAGCTAATACTAAAATATTCTTTATTTTCTTTGTTTTCTATCAGAGCCCAAATACCTACATTTGTTTTCCTCTTGGTTTTCCCACACCCTGCATGTTAATATCCAGTCAGATACTGTGTTATTGGGATTTTAAGTTTTTGAACTCAGTAAAAAATATGGGACTGTCTTTAATAAACAAAATGGCAGTACCATTGCTATTGCATATCTGATTTTATCTTTTTGTTTTTAAAATGTCCTCCAATTACAAAAAGTTGGCAATCAGCAGGATTCTACGTCTTGCCCCATCTTTCATTCCCTCACACTTTCAATGTCTAGCTTCTGCTGTACTTAGGTACTGATAACAAATATAGAGAACCAAGGAACTCCGTCTCTGTTTAATAGCATCATACCAATGAACTTAATTTTTCACACAAAGTTTGTTAAGAGTTTATGGATTTAAACCAAAATCATATATCTGAGATAAAATTATCTTTCAGAGTCTTTCTAGTTTATTCATACAAATATGAAGTTAGGCAATGTAATGATGTCCCTGATATGTAAAATTGCAGAACTACAGCATTTTTTTTTGCATTAATTCTCAGCTCTGTTGCAAGCCATTTGCCTGTCACTCTCTTTAAATCCTGAATTTTATTACCACTTCCCTCAGCCCTTCTTATGATATCTTGACTTTATTGCCTGGAACAGAAACACAAAACCTTCCAGATTTAAAATGCATCTCCAAAATTAGGTTTGAAGTATACAGGATTCACTGATTCAGCAGGTATTAAAGGGCTCCATGACAGAGGAAAGGAAAAGTCTTGGAAACAGAGAGAAAACATTGCAGAAGTGGAAGGGTGCTCAGCTCCATTTTATGAAGTCATGCACAGTCACAGAATGGCTGAGATGGAGAGAGACCTCTGAAGATCATAGAATCATGGAACAGTCTAGCTTGAAAGTGAGCTTTAAAGGTCATCTAGTCCAACTCCCTGCAATGACCAGGGACATCATCAACTAGATCAGAACCTCATCCAACCTGATCTTGAATGTACTCAGGGATAGGGTATCTCCTACCTCCCTGGGTAACCTGTTTCAGTAGTTTACCAGTCTCATTGAAACTAAACCTTCTTCTTCATGTCTAATGTAAGTCAACTCTCTTATAGTTTAAAACCGTTATCCTTCATCCTGTCACAACTGGCAAAAGGTTTGTCCCCATCTTCTTATAGGCCCCCTTGAGGTACTGAAATGCTTCTGTAAGGTCTCCATGGGGCCTTCTCCTGCAGGATGAACTACCCCAACTCTCTCAGGCTGTCTTCATAGAGGAGCTACTACAGCCCTCTGAACATGTCTGAATGTCTTCCCGCTTCAACCATTCCATGTCCTTCAGTGCTGTGACCCCAGGGCTGGATGCAGGGTTCCAGGTGGGGTCTCACCAGAGCAGAGCAGAGCAGAGGGGCAGAATCCCCTCCCTCCCCTGCTGCCCACACTGCTTTGGATGCAACCCAGGACACGTTTGGCTTTCTGGGCTGGGAGTGCTCATGGCTGGGTTGTGTCCAGCCTCTCACCCACCAGCACCCCCAAGTCCTTCTCCCCAGGGCTGCCCTCCATCTGTTCATCCCCACCCTGTGTTGGTACTAGGGTGGTCCCAACCCATTTGCAGCAGCTTGCACTTGGTCTTGTTAAACCCCATGAGATTCCCATGGGCCCATCTTGATCTTGTCCTGGTCCCTCTGGATGGAATCCCATCTTTGAGTGTGTCAACTGGACCACTCAGCTTTGTGTCATCTACAGGCTTGCTGAGGGTGCACTTGATCCCTTCATCTATGCCATTAATGAAGATATTAAAATTGCCCTGGTCCCAGTATGGACCCCTGAGAGACATCCCTTGTCTCCATCAGGACATTGACTGCTACCCTCTGGATGCCACCATCCAACCAACTTTTCTTTCATCCACTGAACAGTCCAGCCATCCAATCCAATTTAGAATGAAGGATGTTGTGGTGGACCATGTAAAAGTCTTTAGAGAAGTCCAGGTAGATTATATACATAGCTCTTCCCTTGTCCAGTGATTGAGTAACTCCATTGTTGGAGGCCAGTGGGTTGGTCAGGCAGAAAGTGAAGCCATGCTGGCTGTCTTGAATTATCTCCTCCCCCAAACCCTGCTCAAAGACAGGTAGAGTCTGGTGATTTCTCTTTCACTTAGTAGTCTGAATTTGTACAGCTAAAAACTCTGCTGGATTTAAAAACATCTGTGGAGTGAAAACAGGTGCAAAAAGCTTCTGTCCAGGATCTGCTTTGTCCTGCAGAAGTCACTAGGATACTCAGTGATACAAATATGCTACAGGGGCAAGACTCAACAATGACAGGCAGAAGAGATATGGAGCATCTCAGAGAAGCTTTTTTATTTATATTTCTAAGATAAACTGCTGTGTTGCTGTTGTTAAGAATTCAGTTACTGTCGAGGACTGATCTGAGACAGTAAGTTAACTTACCAGTGTGCCCAGAGTTTTCTGTTAAATGCTGGGATACTTATATTGATAAACTGAGCTATTGCATATTTGGGATTTAAACACCCAGGATTGTGATCAAACTGCTATTGAATAGTGAATTTATTTGCCACCTTCATGTGCTTTTTAAATAATATCAGGTAATTATAGACAAAACTTTGGCTGAACTTCAGTTTCTGCAAACCTGGTCTAAAGCACCAAAGACCAATTATAATTTCCTGATGACAAAAGAAAATATACTAAGGCAAATCTCACTGACTCTGGTAGAAAATGTTATGTATGTATTGCTATCTATTGGGATTATAGAAACAAGAGCATCTGTGTTTTGTCAATTCTTGAGGGGGTTTTTTTAAGCAGGGACTTTTGTTCCGATGAAGGGGAACAAATGGCTCCTTCTGTTACTGCTGTATATAATCTTTCTTTTTTTCTACTATGGGTCACTTAAACTGGCTGAATACGGTGGTCAATAGTAGTGTTAACAAAGACATGCCAAATTTTTTATCATTATAAGGCTGTCAAACCAGATCAGTAAAGGTAAAATCTCTGGAAAGCAGCAAGTGACCAATTAAATTATTTCTTGTGGCATTTGACAGTTAGGATGAGATAAAAAATGACAGTTTTATTAAGCTATTAAGGAATATCTATAAGACAGAAGCGCTTGTTAGAACTCATTATAAAATATTCTCTAATGTTTCCTGTATCTAAAAAACAAGCGATCTTATAATGGCAAGCTTTACACTCCAGATTACTGTAGCATTTTCAGAACTCACACACTAATATCAGTAACTGAGATCATGTTTTACATGTCTCTGGAATTAAAGAGATTTTTCCCTATCACCACAGTGGCATATTCACACCATCTTTCTGTCTATGTGCACTTAGGCAAATTTTGACAAGAATCAGACCACGTAAAGCCATAACCTAACTTCCACATGGTCTTTGAGAGCACTTCCGGACTAAAGGAGGAGCACAATGCTAATATGATTCCTGCCCAAAGTGCAGCATCACTGTGGCATAAGGTTTCTGCTACTTGACATAGAAGCCTAAGGGTTATCACAACAGTAGTAGTTACCTTGTGATTATTTAGTATTTTCCATCTTGTCCTCCAACAAAATTTGTTGTGAACCAGAATTTCCTGTTCTTTTTCACACACCTTGAATGGATGAGATTCTTGGGCACAAAGAGAGAAAATTGTGGAACCACTTGCCTTTTCTAAAATTTCAGTCAGTTTCTGAGAAACTGAAAAGCAGTCCTTCAAAGCAGGAAATGTTTATGTTATTTTGATACACAAACTCATTTCTATTTTGAAGAAGGTCTCAAGCAAAACAAAGTGATTCAGAAAGTGCTAATTGCTGTAAGATAGGATTCATAAATCAGACTGATAAGATAGACTGCAGTAGGCCGTACTCTACATAAATAATACCTTTGTGATACAATATTTAAAAAAAAAACCCAAAAACAAAAACCAAAAACAAACTCTAACTTTTAGAAAGGATTTTTGAAATTTACACCACTGTCATTCAGCCACAGAAGTGAATCACACTTGCCTCTTCATATGCCCTCATTTTGAGAGTAAGACTGAAGGAATTTATATTATTTCATGGGCCATTTATAGATGAACTCATCTTTACAGAAGGCTTTAATGGAGGATTTTTAAGATTTTTCTGTAGGGAGTTTTTTTATTCAAACAGAAATCTGCAGGAAAGTGGAATAGAGTAAGGGATGAATGTCATTTGTATGACATTATTTGGATGATTAAAGGTACACTAGAGATCATTTGAAATGCCTAAATTTTCTCAAAAGCTTTGCAGTGTCTTTGCTGTTGTGGCATGGGTAAGACCAACTTTTGGAAAAGTGTAAAAATCATCATCTAGGTGAAAGGATTTTGAATGCAAAGGATTGGCTTACTGAACATAATCATGCCGAAAAAAAAAATTAAAGCCGGTTTTCTTACATGCTTTCAGGAGCTCTTTATAAAACTTCAGCCTGGTAAGGGGGTGATGATTGCTGAGGTTATAAAAGACTACTCCCAGCTTCAGGGGAAGGATGGCAGATTGCTTGAACTGGTTTTCAGGCAGCAGGATTTCTGCAGCTGTTGTAAGAGGAGGACTGTGAGCTATCCACTCAGGTAAGCTTTGTTACTGGGACTACAATCTGGATCTGAAAGGCTTAGAGAAAGCAGCAAGGTTGACAGTGCCTTGCCTCTACAGTGTCTGTAGAGCAAGAGGATAGGAACAATGATTCCTAACAGACCACAGTGGGGCTGTCAAAGGTTGTTAGGGCATATCTTCACTTCTTCTGAATGGCATGGAGCTAGCAAAACCCTGTGGAGCCACTGACAAAAGAACTGCTATGCTAGTCTCACACAGCTGGTGAGTACACATGGCAGCTATACTATAGCTGCCCTAATTTATGCCAGCACTTGGGTCACAGGAAATTACCTGTCACTTCTTTTACTGTTGATACCCACAGGCAACTATGGTACTACATTTGCAAATAGGCAAGTTGTGCTTTGAAGCCTAGCAAGAAATGCAGGAGATCTGGAAGAAACACAGGGTGATAAAGAGAAATAAATGCTATAAATATTTGGTGCACCTTCCTTTACATAGAGAAGAAAAAGATTCTTTGATATGGCCAAATGTCACACAGAGAAAGGGTGGAGAAGCTTAATGACAGGGTGCACAGGTGACTAGCTCTTTGGGGTCCATGCCCAGACCTGCTGCATCCCATGGTAATGCAAATAGGTAATAAAAATCAGGAAGAAATTTACTACTTACCCGGAAAAATAGGTTATCAACTTGTTAATGAGAAAATGTGAGGATGAAAATCTTGCTGAAGCTAAGGAACTGTTTGAGGAAGCCTATACTGTCGGAGTCAAAATCGTTCAGAACACCTTGCTGGCTGAAGCTGGTGCAAAATGTTTCCAGTCACTGGATTTGTTTTTGAACAAATGTCTAAGGAATCCAACATGGCTTCCTTTTTCAACTAGTATATTTTTGATAATGGGAACAATTGGTTTGCAACTCAAAGTTTAATCAAAGCAATGGAATTTAACAACCTTCTAAAACCTATGAGATCAGGATGCCTTTCCTGGAAAGAGGATGCCATTAAATATCATCAGCAACATCACCATTCATTGACCCTTCAGAAAGCTTCCCAGTTTTAGCAATATCAATTACAATTAACAGTAATAGTTTATGGAAGGTATCTGTCTGTCTTGAGTAATCTTTGACTGATTGAAGCATGTGCTCTACTTGGTTTAATGAAATTTCCTAAAGTTTTATCAAAGAGATTGTAACTCATATGAAGTGCACATTTTTGACAAAGGCAATTATATTTAAAGTGTGAGGTAAAATTTGGGAATGTCGTTATTTTTGACTTGAGAAGCCTAATGAATTCAGTGGAAGCCATGGCAGAAGTTAGAGTTAAGATGATAGCCATTAGAAAATCTAGGCAAATCCAAAGCAGAGTTTTCTTTTTTTGTTTTAATTATGTACTTTCAGTAAACAAAAGTAATGAACTTAGCATCATCCTAGCCACCAGGTTTTCTGTATTTCTTAATGTGGATACAGCTTCTCTGCTCTTCTGGAGCTGACCTCACCACCATACATGTCACACCTCTTTTACCATCAACCTAAGATACTACTGCAAAACTCTATTGTTAGATTTTTAAACAAGAATCCTATACAGTTGTGAGTGGATTCTGCTTGCCACTTCTGGCTATTTAATCTTCCTTTTATTCCTTTCTCTTAGTTGGCACGTGGATAGTAGGTCTCTGAGATCCATTCTACTTCTCAGCCTTTGTTTACACCATGTGCAATTGGTTGCCAAGTCTGTTCATGGGTTTCAATGAACCCTAGTACAAAAAAAAAACAAACAAAAAAACCCAAACCAAAACAAAAAAAAGTCTATTGTGATATTTGTCTTATGTTATATTTGTGTTTCACCCTCCAGTAGAACTAAATACTAATTCAGGATCTCAGGAGGCCAGGTTTACAGAGATAATGATTTATCTGTAGTACTATACCATCCAACCTCTTGCAAGTTATGGAAACCTTAATATTAGGAATATGAACATTAGCAAAATTTCTGTTCTAGAAACTTCCAATTGTTTCAATTTACATAAAAATACTTCAGGAAGTAGAAATACTGAAAAACAAAAAGGAAATGACTGGACAACCAAATATATACATTTGTAGAGAAATATATCCTTTCATACCATGCAATTCACAGTAAGATCAATGAGTTCTGCAGCTCTGTCCCCTTGCAATTTGAAGTGCAATTGAATAGTTCTAGGTCTAGGAGTTTGTAGCTGAGAATTCAGTAACAAAATATATACATTCCAGAAAACTGTTCTCTGTGTATAGTTACAGAGGCTACCCCTGCCACTGTGTAGATCTCACACTTTAAGTGTCCCTCTGACAGGCTAAAGACTGCAATTAATTTGATCATATAAATCTTTGCATGCTTTTGACTTTCGTGACTTCTGCCTGAAATAGAAGGGAGAAAAACCACGCCAGCAGAGGGAATTTATCTTCTTCAATCAGTTAAAAAAAAAACACCAAAAAAAACCACACCACCACCACCACCAAAAAAACCCAACAAAACACAACAACAACAAAACCACAAACAAAAAACCCCAAAGAATAAAAACATTGGAAATACAGTTGTACTACGGGGATCCTCTTTAATTAAGGTCACTTTGCCTTGGAACTTACTTGTTCTGAAGCTGTTAAACAGAAGTTATCCTCAGAACAATATTTGTGTTTGTAACTCTGTTCAGCATTTTGGTTTTGTCCATTGGGAATTAGCAGAATGTATCACCCCTCTGTGTTACCCATCTACAGCTTTTCCTGCAGGTCACTTATGCTGGCAAGGCATGGGCATCTGATAAACCACCCCGACAGCAGAGAACTGTCCAGGTAACTGGACTGAAGCCACAACTCACTGCAAGTAAAATGTAGTGAAGTCTGTTTTGTTGTCCTTTCTCTCCACAAGTGCTGATTCTTGATGTGTCCTACAAAAGGCTAAGAGTTGGACTCAATAATCCTTGTGGGTCCCTTTCAGCTCAGCATATTCTGTGATTCTGTGCTGGACATTCACCTTTCTTTAACTCATATCAAAGCCTTATCTCCTGAAATTACACAAGTGGGATCCATGATGGGTACCTAATTATCTGTGTAGTTGGTTATTTTTGTCCTGCACTAACTTCATTTGCAACTGCTGGATTCATCACCTTCAATTCAATAGGACGAAAGAGTGAAAAAGGGCATCTGTGTGTGCTTATCAAAGACAACAAAATAAAACTGCAGTAATTAAGAACCACTCATGAAGGAACCAAGTGTAACACTAATGACAGGCTAATGCAGAAAAGCGTACTGAAAGCATTTCCATAATTTGAGATGAGCTGACAACTGTGACCAAGTGAGAGAGGGAAGGCAAAGCCTGTTAAGGAGCACAGCTTCCTGCTCTGTTGAAAGTACAAACTTTGTCTTACCTCCCACACAATTTCCATGTGCTGTGATTTGAAAAGACTGCACCTATAAGGCAGCATAGCATATCACTGTTGTGTTGTAGTTCTGAGCATGTAAGCATTCACAAACTCTGATGGGTTTTCATTATGAAAACTGATGGATACAGTGTCTTTCATCCCATGAACCAGTAACTTCCCCCTAGCTTTCTCACAGCTGTTGCGGGGCCTTCTGAAGCCAGTAAAAATGTAGTTGCTTTGATTGCTGTTACTATCAACAGAACAAAGGCAAAAATTCTCTCACCATTTTAGCACTAAATTTAGCTGTTCATTGAGCAGTACCTGACTACATAAAAATGAGAAAACTCTTTTCTTGTTACTCATTTATTTTCTCTATCTCTGTTGAGAGGTTTGTATACTTTGAGCCTGTTAAAGAGATGGGAGGATTATGTCTCAAAGCTAAACCTATAGTTTTGAGACTTGAATCAGGTATCTAGACCAGGTGAACCAGAGCTAATTTCTGTTGAAGTCAGTAGTCTTCGATATTTATTTTACATTTGATTCTCATATAGATTACACTCTGGGGCTTTTTTTCATCCCTAGGCTCTTGGAAGACATTCAAGCCCTCTCCCAGAACTCAGTGCAAACAAGATTTATGCATGTAGTTGTTCTCCTTCCACTTTCACCTACCAGTGGCTGGAGGGAGCCGTGGGTCAGTCTTAGAGGGCTCCTTGTAGTGACCAGCTCTGGCTATTATGTGTGTGAGGGCTACTCTTTCCACTGAGCTGGCAGCATTATTGGTGCCCTCTGCTATATCCTGCATGGCTTGATTTCATGACTTTACAGCCTTCATTTCCACATTAATTAAAAGCAGTTGGAAAGGCTATTCAAAAGTGTGTACAAATTATAATCTGTAAGTTTCTCTAATTTTATTTTTAAATTCTCTCTTACATACTAGAATAACTCAGGGTTTTAGCTGAAACCATGCTAGATTCAGCTGGAGTCTTGATAGCAAGGTGGGAATCTCAGTGTACATTGTTTGATTTTATTATAAATTTTTATTCCTCCCTTCCCCAGATAAATCTGTCTTAAAACCTATTTTTCATTTCTGACCATCAAAGAACATGTTCTGTGTCTCTCAAGTGCACCATCGACATTCTTTTGATTGTTTCAATGGGTGATACTTTACAAGCTTTTACTTGTCCACATAGATCATTGTTAGATGCTATTTTGGAAATAAAGTATTTTAATAACTGATCAGATAAACAGGAGTTGAAGGAAATTTCTATCTACTTTCCAAACCATATTTTTCAATTCTACATACAAACTTATCTGTGCAGTATTTTCACTTCATATTTACAATCTTTCATAGAGTTCAGATGACAGTCAGTTTTTTGGGGATTCCTATTTGGATGTAAGGTTTTCTATGGGAAAAAATGTACATACATTTAAGGTTTTCTCTGTAAGTTAGATGTAGCAAGTGATGTTGGGTTTTTTCCATTCGGAGAAAAGGGCAAATGTAAACAAAAGTGTTTAATTCTAACATTAGAATTTTCAGAGTTAGTGCACTAACTACTGCTACTACAGTAGTTAGTGCTGACATTTTTAGTCTTTGCATATTCTGCTTCAATATGACAGCCTCTGTATCTACAAGAAGTGATGTCTGAAAAGAAAACTAGTTACAACATTGCAGTGTCAATTGGCTGGCAGTACCTGATAGAATTAGGTATACTTGCAAGACAGGCCCTTGAAAGGGCAAATGAGCAGGGGAAACTTTCAGCATACTTTTTCTGTGACCCCTTTGTAGCTAATTCTGAACTGATTACTGCTGGTGCTGGTCCTAAGTGGTAATGCTGTAACATATTTTGCTTACAAAGTGAACAGAAATTTCCATCCTGAGCATGTAGCATTTCCAGTATGCCACCTTGATTAACTTGCTTGATAGAGGGTTCAGAAGTCCTTGAAATGGGAACTACAGGAAAAACAGCGACATAATGTTCTTCTTGAATTTCAGGAAGTCCTGACAATTTTTTACAGTCTGACAAATTAGAAGTTACCTTTTTTCCATTTTAGAAATCTAAATGTAATTATATTAGAGCCTTTCCATATGTGTTTTTCTGCTTAATAAAAGCACAACAACATGTGTCAAGGGCATTCATTTGCAAACCAGGTTGATATGTCCCTGCTCATCTCTTCTTTGACAGAAATGCTGTTAAGAAGCCTGTGCATTTGTTTTGTTGTGGAGCAATGCGTTTGACAGTCAACACATACAAGAGGGTCTGGGAAAAATGCAGAATTTCCACACAAAGGATAAAAACATACAGCTTAAAGTGGGGAGTACAAAGGATGACCAAAATATGTGCTTCCAGAGTTGCCCAGGTTACTAGGATCCACACTCCATCTCCATTTTAAGAACAATGGCTTGAAGAGTTTTAGCCACTTATCAGGACACTTCTTTTTGTGACTACAGTAACATTCATGGCTCAGTTCTCTCACTTTTCACTCTATTTCACTGGCAGAATGCTAGATTTCCTGGAGATAGAACACAACAAAAAATACTTTTGTTCTGGCCTACGTGCAGTACAATCTTAGTGAACTAAATGGTAGTCACATTACTGAACAACATTGGGTTAATTTTTCTGACATTAAAATATCTAGATAATGTGAGAAAAAATTAATACTCATTCTTTTAATACTTGATACCCCAGCTTTAGTTATTCTGGGGAAAAATAGACTTAAAAATTAGATAAATCAGCACAATACAATTGTTACATTCGGTATATTTATTTGCAATTCCATTGACAAAAACAAAATAAAACCCCCAAAACAACAAAAAACCCAAACAAACAAACAACAAAAAACCCCAAAACAAAAAAACCCAACAACAATACCAAACAACAACAGCAGCCCAAAAAACCACCAAAAACACCAACAAAACCTGCCAAATCAAACCAAACTAAACAAAAAAAAAAAAAAAAAAAAAAAAAACCAAACAAAAAAAAACCCAAAAAAACCCTCAAAAAACCCCAAAAAATCATCAAAACTCCAACCACCAAAAGCCAAAAAAACCCCAGCCCTTATAAACCATACTCCTGGTCAAGTACATAAAAGAATTACTTGGAAAAATTAGTGAAGGGCTGACCTCAAAAAGATTACTAGTTTATGTGAAATGCCCTGAAGTTCAGATTCTTATCAAAGCTGTTTGGTGGGGAAGTTGGTTAAAAAATCTCCCCAAGAACCAGTTTATCCCAAAACACTTACAATTTCTGGGCCAGAATTATGGCAGCATAGTGTGATGCTATATTTAATTATCTTAATTTCTCTGAAATTATATATATGAAAATTTACATAATTCCTACAGACTTAAAGAAATTATTTTGAATCACCACCAGAAAATGAAGATAATTCATTGCAAAAATCATCTTCAATCAGAACATCCTGTAACTACACCCTATATCAGCAGCTGAGCTGATCCTAAATTACTTTTATCACTAATATTCACCAGGAGACTGATGAAAAGGTGGGTAAAAAAGGAAGCAACTTTCCAGATGTTTGTATTGTTTGAAACTACTTACACTTCTATTGCAGATTCAAGGAAAATTGAACATGACTGTAGAAACCACAGATGAACACCCATTTCTTTCTCAGTGAACTCAGATTACTCAGAAGAAATGCATGTTCATTCTTTTGCATAGAGAAAAAAAGTGTGTGATCCTTTTCAAGTGTCACATCAGTTCTATCAAATGGAAACAAGTGCATGCCCTAAGGCCTTCATGCTTATGCCTTAAAATAACTTTCCATACAATGTTTCAAGTAGGAAGATATTAAAATTATTATTTGGCATATAACAGATCCTGATTTCCCTGAATGTGTAGAAATTACAAAGGACAGTGCTTAACTTTAACTGCTCTGGGCCAAACAGTGAAAAACTGTGTTTATGAAGTTTACGTGAAGTTTACTTGAAGTTTATTTGAAGTTTGAGAGTGAATTTTCATGGTGGATTTTCATACACAAACTCTCACCAGCCACAGACGAAGTCTGAGATACTACAGATTTGGGGTTCTCAGCAGCAGGAGTAGTTGGGGTCCCAACACCAAGGTGGCATTAATCTGTGCTTACCTTCAGGACAAAACTCTCTGAGGTTCTTTTGTAGAAATGGTCTTTGCTGTTCTTTCTCTCAATTCTTTACATTATTTAGTTGACAATTACTTTCTGTGTAGGGGAACACAGAATAATGTTGTAATCGGACATGAGATGTGTGATAGGTGCGAAGTTTATGCATTGGCTGACGATGATCTCATAACTACACCTACAAGATGTCCTGAGATCACAGACAAGTCTGACTGCTGCAAATCTTTGTATGTACAAGGTCATTTCCTGAGGCTTTGCAGCAGCACATTTCTGAGCCATTTTTGTTATGCTCCCCTGCCTTTCACTGCCACTGCAGGCTTGTTATATTTGCCCAGAAATGCATTGTCAGATTACTGATTTTTCTTTAAGATGTGACACAGATTGCTTTTCCTTGTATGCAGATTTTCTTGTGCTATATAAAAAAAATTGATATTAAGATGAATAGAAATGGGAAAAAAAAAGAAAAAAGTGTTTGCCAACATGTGCTCTCAGTTAACAAGAAAGCTCGACCTGAAGCAATGCTTCCTCTCTTTTTCCTTTGTAGTTAACTTAGGCTATTGATTAAAGAACCAAACTCATTGTAAATACTAGAATATACTATATCATATGTAAACTATTTTAAAGTTAAGTTTTGGAAAAATGTAAATAGCAAATAATCATGAAATCTAGCAAATAAAAGCCCCAGATAAAAGATGTACCACAAAAAAAACTTATGACAATGTTGTGATGACAATTATTTTAAAATTGTATCTTTTGATTGTTTGAGTTCTCTATCCAGTATAAGCTCATGTTTCGAAGCTATGCCTCGGCTATTTACTCTGTCTTTACAATCAGGGCACACCATCTTAATTCAAAAGCTGAATATTATAAAAAGGAAGACATTTCTTGAAATTTACTGTTAGTGTTACTCATCAAAGATTGCATAACTTCCTATGATTAAATTGTGGGTTTTTTTATAAATAACATTTGTCAAGTCTCCAGACAAGCTTTAAAAGCTTTGTGTTTGTGAAAGACCATCTTGAGTCATTGAATACATACAATCATTGAAGAGAAAACTTCTCTACTTTAACTACACAGAAAGTAAAAAAAAAAAAAAAAAAAAAAAAAAAAAAAAAAAAAAAAAGCTATTTCTCAGCAACTGCTAATTTTCTTCAATTTTTTTTTTTTAAAGAGTGAGAAGTCACCCATTCATCCTAACCATTTGTGGTAGAAGAACTGTCATTTTAATAATGCAAAAATATGTACTTTTAAAGACTTCTTTTATTTTTTTGTGGGGAATCTGTTAGCATACTGGCAAATGCCAGGCCCTTTGAATACAGCCTATCAATACTTTTCCTTAAACAATTTATCACCATGTGTCACTTTTTAAGTAAAGAGAGCTGGGGAAAAATAATAATACTGTTTTCTCAGAGGCCTAATTCCGTATATCAGAAGTACTTTCTAGAACTTTCAATGATCATAATTCCCTGCTCTGCAATACATGAAACCTTTTAATCTGAAATATCATATGCATTTTTTTAGCCCTGTCATATTGTTAAGAAAACTCTGAAATATTTATTATTATCATATAAAACCCTAAATTCCCAGTCACAATGTTCAGTAAGATAAAGCTGTGCAATCTCTAGATTTCACTGCCTTGAAGCACTCCATCAGTCAGCACTAGCTGCTGGAGCAAGTAGACAAGTATCAGGTCTTCTGTAATTCAATAGCTATGAAATGACCACTGTGAATGTGGGGAGGAAGAGTAACATTCATTCAGAATTCCAGGGGAATCTTCATAATGAATTATTTAGGCTAAATTGTTGACAAGTGGCTTTGTTCAGATCCTGTCCTTCCTTTGAATAATGAAAAAGATGATGTGACTTTTCAGGTGACATTTTTAAAATTATAATTTGTCAAGCTTTAAAGCATTTTTCTTCCTCAATTTAAATAATTCAGTTTAATGGCAAAGGAACTGAATGATCTACTGGTTTATAAAGACAAGCTTGTGAAATTCACTGAATACACATCAAAATAGGATGGCAGAATTCTGTAATATCCCTTAGTTTGAGATCCTCAGTGTGAAAAGTGTGCCAGAAAAGTGATTATTCAGGTATCTGCCAGATCTCTGCAAAGTGGTGTTTCCAGTTACTCTTCAGGAATATTTCTTGGCAGCATAAATAGCTTAAGCCCTTGTGCCATCAATGCTCTGTAAGGTTTGTTATTCAAATCAGAGTCCTATGAGGATGAACAGCAAATACTGGAGGAGAAGTATTCCATACTTCTGAATACAGCAAATTCAGTAACATATTTTTCTGGGTACACATAAGAGGTTGTTTGTAGGTGTCATTGATAATATGATATTATGATATGATCTATGATATTATATTCACAAGCTCTCAAAATCTGTTAAAATTGATTCCAAGCTGAGATGAATAAAATTTATTTTGCAGCTGCTCTTGCCAGAGATCTGTCGCAGGATTTGTAGCTAAATAATTTCCACAGAGTTAGTTTCATTTAGTGTGTAATAATAAGGAAGAGAGAGAATAAAAATTACTGGAAGAGATTCATAATGTAACAAAATTTTGCCTGGGTGTCTAGAAACTCTTTGCTTGTAATATTCTCTCCTGTAGGTCTACAGTAAGGTAAATCAGTCTAATATTAAAGCTTAGATCGACTGAAAGATATACAAAGAATCCCAAACTTTCCTAAGTGTCCTTAGTTAAAATGTCAGTTCTACATTTTAAGAAGTGTCAGAACCAAAATCCACTCCATTCAATATCAACAAATGGAAATAAGACAAAACAGCCACAACTATTGGTGGTTTCAGACCACTTCACTGCCTAAGTTCAGCACATCCTCATTACCACTTTAGTCCCATTTTGTGGACATTAGCAGCTTAAAGACCCTTGGGTTGCAAAAGAGCTAAAATCCAACTGAAGTCAGCATCCTGTGAACATCCTGACTTTGACACCATGAATAGTTTGCTCTCTGTTAGGCAGGATGACCCTGAGAAACAATTCAGAAAATTAAATATAAAAGGAATGGGCTTACAGAGGCAAACTCACTCTTTATCAAGATAAAGTGAAGCAGAGGAAAGAGGCTACAATCGCTCATTAATTGTAAAAGGACAACATGTCAGGTATTCACAGTATTCGTTCACCTCACATTCAATAAAATGCCATGATATGATGAAAAACTTCAGAAGAAATACAGAAATGATACCACAGTTGTATATCTTCACATCATTCTTCAGAGCTCCAGGACCCTTTACAAAATTTAGGGCAGATTGAAGCTCCCATGAGGGAGGAGAATGTCACCATGTGGCCCTCACTAATATAACATCTCTTCTGTAATGAAGGGAAAACCCATGGTTACTGCCACAGGGGGTAATGGTTGTTGACCTCTACAGTATTCCTGAAGTTGGCACTGAGTTTCAGTACACTGAAATTCAGAGCTGAGGTATACTCTAGGCTATGCTTCTATGGTTTCCATTAAGGATACAGTGGCCAGGGCTTAACTAATGACTGAGAGTTCCTGGAGTGTAACAGGAAGGTCATAGCAAGCAGGAGGTCTCTGGGGGATGTTATGCACAGTAATGAATGGCTGATCTTTTACAAGTTAAATGCATGACATGGACTTTTTAATGAAGATCTGAACTTGTACTAGTATTTCATGGTGTAGAAAAGGTACTGCCTAGTTTAGTGCTCCGAGACTCTCCAAATTCTGTGCCACTTTCTTGCTCCCCTCCCTCCCCATCCTCCACCCTTCTGCTCCTGAAGGTGGCTGGAGAGGCACCAAAGGTGAAAATCATGGGTTGAGGAATCAGCAATGAGATAAGAGAGCGAACAGTAACAGCAACAGTATTAGTAATAAAAGCCCAAGAGAGGGGAACAATTCACATGTGATTGTTGAGAACCAGCATCACCCAAACACTCCCTCCACCACATTTAGTCAACCAGCAGGACCCTCCTCTCTCCAGAAGAGACCCCCTTCCTCTTGCCCCCAGCAGTCAGGTGATGTGGTATATAATAACCTCTTGGTCCTAGATATGCCCCCTCCTGATTGCTGCAAAAAATTAACCCAGTCCTGACTGGAATCAAGGCATAATATTTTGATCTCACCAATGTATTGTGTATCTTGCCCTTTAATCTTTAATTACCATAATGATTTATAAAGGAAACTGAACTCAGCTGCTAGATATTTTAGTTCAGCTGGATTCACAGAATCACAGGATGATTGGACTTGGAAGGGACCTGTGGACATCATCTAATCCAAACCCCCTGTTAATGCATGTTCACATAGAGCAGGGTAAGCCAGACTGTGACCAAGTGGCTTTTGAATGTCTCCAGAGAAGGAGACTCTGAGCCAAGTTATCCTGATTAAAATTATTCTCTTTGAAAAGATCTTAAAATAAAAAGTGGCAAAGAATAAATCATATTTTGTCATCTATCTGAATTTTCATTTAACAATAATAACAACTTCTTCATTAGAAAAAGCCATTAAAATGAATGTGTTTCTCTATCCCCCCCTGCTCCCCTACTCCTTTTTTACATTTGCTGTGGTATCAGAAGGCAGTAATAATCTGTTTTAGTTCTCTTTACAAGCCTGACATCTGCACAACCTGATCTGCGCTGTCCTTGGAGGAGAGGCATATTTTTGGATGCTTCTACTGCTTCTACCCCTAGCGAAGGTTTTTGGAAATCACTCAAGTTGATCAGGGACAATCCCAACTGATTCTGACTGTTTTCTTGAGGCAGAAATGTATAAGATGCCAAAACCATCTCCAGGGAAGACTCTAATTCTAATTCAAGACATGGAAGAGATGGTTAAGACAAAATTCTGCTAACTGAATCACATCCTGATCCTGTATGCATTTCACAGCCAAAACTCAATTTCAGCAGAAGCTTTTCTAGGTTCTAGTTTATCACTGGACTTCATTTACATCTACACCTTCCCATGTGAAAGCATGATGATAATAGGCCTTTTCTAAAGGGGACCAAAACATAAAACACTCAAAGATGATATCCAGCAGATACATATTCAAATTTTCTTCTTCATTTATGCTTTTTTTTTTTTGAAGATACGTATTTTATTTGTTCTTTTCCCTGATCAAAAATTCTCTCAACTCTATACCAATTTACTGTTTCTCACGGCTTTGTTTTCCTCTCATCTTTCCTTCCTCCTTTTGTCTTTTCTCCAGACAGTGATTTGGCCTCCAGCCAGTGACTTCCTGTTTTATTGCAAAGAAAATATTTCTATCTACTTGTAACAGTGAGACCTGACTTCTTCACTATTCCTTTCTTTCTTCCCGCAAAGTGCTGCCACAAGTACATGAAAACTACCCAGAATTAATTGCACTTTTTGTGTCCCACTTGTTGGAACATAAAGGGAAAAAGTAGAAAAGTGGTGAAACTCTCTACATTCTAATGCAGTAAACTCAATTAGCTACATATTTCTGTCTTTTGGCAATATTCTTCTCAAAAGACATCAGCCATCTTGTGTTAATATGTGATGTGCTGGAAAGAGATACTGAGCTGCAAATCAGGATTTCACAAATAATGCTCTATATAACTTTGAACAACCTCAGAATATATAATAGACCATTAAATATTCTACACACCAGCTGAAAAGAAGAAATTGCACTCAGACTGCTAGAGAGGTATGGCTAGCAGAAGTGGCTTAAATATGCAGCTGGTTAAAATACTGATAACATCTGATCCTGAGCCTTTGAATGGTATTACAACTGCCATAGCAATTCCTGTAAAGGCCACGCAGCTGCCCAGTGTCTTTAATCTTCCTTTAAAATATATCCCTCTTTTAGTTTAGCTGATACAGCTGGCATGATTTCTTGTCAGTTGCATGCCTACAATCAGTGAAAAGTTCTCCTGTAATTGATCAGGAATATTTTGAACTGGATTTGCAGGAAACATGCTTATGTCCTCGCCATTGTGGTCTGCCTCTGACCAGTGACATTCTTGTGGAAGTGATGTACTGCCTGTCCATGGCATTTCACTGAGGTGGAGGAGGTGGAGTATCACCACCCAGGTTGGCCTGACAGGTCACTACTAGTGCTTGGTTTATGGAGCTGGAGGATGGGTCAAGAGAAGGAGCTATTGATCTCGTCTGTCATTACCTGCCTCCTCAGAGGATGAAGCAGTTGATGGTGTGATTTACCTTGCACAATTGGGATAGGCTAGGCATGTAACATATTCCTAGATAAATTTCAGGACACTCTTTTAAAATGTAAGTTGCTTTTTATTTCCTTGCCCACTTACTTTACCAATCTAGAGTGAGGGCACAAGAAGAGAAAAGATGCAAAATGTAGCACAGATGTTAGGAGATCATTAAGTTGCCTAAACTTTAAGCTTTGTTGTCACTCACCTGCCTCTGGGTAAGCAGCACATCAGGATAAAGGCAAGTATGAAGTGGAAAATCAAGGGTTTTTTCTGGTGTACAACAGAAGGTCTCCTAGGCAAGAAAGAATACTTTGTGGTCTGCATGCTTCCTTCATGTGGTTTTTTTTCCCACAATTGCATGCTAAGCTCAAAAATTAATGTCATCCTGATCTCTCTGTTCAGTGAGAACATAAATGAAATATACTACGATGAGAAGTATTCAGTATCTTGAATTTAATTTCTTTTCTAATGTCTATGCTCTCAGCTGGAATATTTTTCAAAGAGGAAAAATAATTGCTAATTGATACAATTAGAGCTACTGCTGCTAAAGCAATTATCCATATAAACTAGACAAAGAAACAAAAAATTGCAACAACTCCAAAGCAGATTAATACTTCAATTTTAGAAAGGCAAGAAATAAAATTCACAAAAAAGCATGTCAGTCTATCTTGAAGCAGCATCTTTTTATGTTCCATGAGGATTCTGGCAATATTTCACATTATTAACTATCACTATACACATATGTTGATGTTGAAATGAAAAGTCAAACTCAAATTCATTTTATGGAGAAAAATGTATTCCTGCTTTAATTTGATGTGCCTTTTGTCACAATTTATTTCAATCTTTTGTTATAATGTGAGAATAAATAAACTGGAACTCCCCTTATTAATGATTTAAGATCTCAAATTTATTTTGTTTGGTTGGCATAAGGGATGCTGACAGGTAATATTATTGAATGTGGATAAAATTGAATTTTTTTTTTAACCTGAGTATGACATTTGCTTTGTTCCCGTCCTTGATCACCAATACCAGTGTTAAGAAAACTTCTCTTTCCGACCACCCAGGAACCACTTCCACACTTGCACCACCTGAGTTGGCACTGAAGCCTCTTTGCACACACTCCACACTCACACAGTCAGATCAGGGTTCCTTACAGGCTCAACCCCACGTTTCCCACAGCAGAGTCTCTGATGTCCCAGTTCTTAAAATAATGAAATTGATGTTGCAATTAAATAACAGAGTAACAGCTGGAGCTGCCCTCTGAGGAGGCACTCAGAACAAAGGCAGCCCTGAGTTTTTATATCCTTGTGGTCTTACAGTGGGAAAGTGGGGGGTTCATGGTCTCCTGCAGTGCCTCAGTGTCCAGACCCTGTGCCCTTTGCTGTGCCAAGGTTTGGCAGTTCCTGACCTCTTGCCTCAGGCTCCCTTCCAGACCTCAGCCTGCAGCTCTCACTGCAACTGTACCCTGAGCCACCTGCATTGAATATGTTCCTCCACCAGTCACCATGATTATTTAAATACTGTCAAGAATAGCCTTGCACTGAAATCAGACAGCTCTCTCCGGCCCCATGGACTTATGTATGCCCAGTGTTTTTTAAGCTCTCTCCAACATTGTCGTCTTCTGTGAAGGACAAGTTTTCCTTGCTCCAGACTTTGCCTGTGGTCTGAAGGGCCTAGGATTACTGAAGCCTTTTCTAACTGATAAAGACTGAGTCAGAGACTGCTGGCCTATATTGTGTTCTTTATCACCAGCTTGCCTGCCCCATTCAGCAGCAGGTCCATGTTTTACCTAGTCTTCCTTTTGCTGTCTATGTACTTGTGAACAATATTCTTCTTTCCCTTCACATCCAATGCTCCTTTCTCATTGACCTTGGCTTTCCTATCCTCATCTCTACAAGACAGGATAGCAACTCTATACTCCTCCTGTTGGTGCTTCTGATGGCTTGGAAGGCTGACCTGGAACAGAGACTGGACAGAACTAGAGAATAAAGTAGGTATTTATTAAAAGGGCTCCAGGATCCACCCTGGGCAGGACAGGAGCCCAACCAAGGCTGCATCCTGGGTGGACCAAGAAGAGTCACAAAAAAATGGCTGCTCAGTCACAAGACCTTACACTTTTATAAGTTTTTGTCTGCTAGCATATTGGGATTTAATTGTGCAATTACAGCTTCAGGCTGTGAGGTCTCATCCTTCTTGTTCCTCCCTTCAGTCCACCGTTTTTTATACTTTTGGGCCTGAAAGGTGTCCTTGGTTCTCTGCAGAAAAAGGATTTGTTTTGTCTACCTGCTCTGTGAAGAGAGTTTACTGGCACTTAATATGAGGCTCAGAACTACATCCCTAGGCAGCACAGAATTTGCAAATATGAAAACTAAAACTTAAGGCATCACTTCCACCTATTGTAAAATTTTTTATGTCCAAGTCCAATCATGAGCTCTTTGCTCATCCATGTAGACCTCCTGCCACCTTTGCTTAATTTCCTACTTGATGTGACGGACCATTTTTGAACTTGGAGAACAAGATCCTTAAATATCAACTTCTGAAAGGCTGTTGGCATCTCAAAAAACTGTGTCCATATGAAAAACCAAACCTGAGGAGAATACCTATGGGGACTGTGGAACCAAAGTGGGGTTACAACATGTGTGTCAAAATCATCCCTTATTATTCACATTCACAGGTCGGTCCTCAGCACCAAGTGACAAAATGTTATTTTTCATACGTTGTTGTGTGGCTTTTGATAATTTAAAAAGAAATTTCCATGGCTTTTTGTCTTTTTTAGTATGAATATTTGGTAAATTATCCTGAAAGAGAGGTGACATCAGCATCTCCTTAAGAAAGGAATAACCATTTAGAGTAGGTAGATACTGAGAGTGTCTGGACAAAAAAACCCGAAAAAGCCATTTCTTTTCTCATTCCAAATACTCAGTCTTTTCCATCCGTGACAGTTAACCCCACTTTTTTCTTTTTAATTGCAGCAGATGTAAGCTTATTCAAAACTATTCATGTTTCAAAGGCATGATGGCTATTTTTGCCAGAGTAATTTTCCTCAAATTTACTGACTGTATGGTTCGTAGTATATGCATCAATTGAAATAAAGGTTTTCTAGTGTAGGATTTTCCCTAAAATAATCCCCATTGCAGTCTATCTTTCCCCAGATCTGTGTTCCCCACCATCTTCTACATTTTCCTTCTATACCCTCCCCAAAAATTTGAAAGTTAGTATAAATATACGTTATCTGTATATTAAATTATGATATATGTAAATTCCACATCTAAGTTACAAGTTCAGAATTGATACAGACAAGATCTATTTCATGTTGCCCCTGAATGAGGCAGTGAAAATGGAAGAAAACTTAAAAAATTTCTTTAATATGTTTATTGCAATACGTCATAACAGCTGGTTTATGAAGAGTGGCTCTTTTCAGTAACTTTGCAATAACTTTGATGTGTTGAGATAACTTTGATCTGGCAATAGACCTGGAACCACCCTCTTCAGGCATGTGAAGAGGGGACTTGAATATTTTGGCCCAGCTCAGGATCAGGTGAGTTGAAAAAGTGCTCCTGCAGGTCCAGAACCTGCCTCAAACCTAACATGGTCTCTCCCTGTCACCAGCCAGGACTTCTGCCAGAGAAAGGCAGGGGAGAGAGCTTTTTCTCTCCATCTCTTTTGTCCCCTTCTGGGGAAATATGTAACTTAAGTGAGCTTAATGTCTGTCTTTGAAGCAAGTGCACCAATTTACTTGTGCTATAGTAAGCAGATAAATTCAAACTGGCAGATTCATATGAAGATAAAACAGATCATCTTTCCCTAGGAATTAAGGAAATATCTTGTCAGGTCAACTGAGCACCTCCTGAAGAATGGAGGACTGGGGTGAAAGAAAGAGAGAGAGAGAGAAAAGTCATTGATAATTCAAGGTTTCAGCCTCTCTGGCAGCTCAGGTGCCTGAAGCTACGTGGTTATCTTCCCAAGAGAAACATGTCAGGACACAGTTGTGCAGGACCCCAATTTGATGGCCAGCCAGAAGTACCTAGGGAGCATTTTGCATCCTGTGCAATGGCCCAATGGCAACATAAGAAATGTTACATTGAGTCATTATGTTTCCAAATACTGGAAAGGTTGCTAAATCAATCTCTTGGAAATTATGAACTGTAAATATCCCCCCCCCGGGACTAGCTCTTGAGAGGCTTTGGAGGAATATCTCAGAGGGACAGGACAAAAGATTCCAAAAGAGGCTCTTACCCCAGAATTATTCCAAAGTGTTTATTCTCTAAGGGTTCCAGGGGCAAGAGAGACAACAAGGAAGTACAAGGGTCTTATCTAGTCTCCCACTCTCAGAGGATGGCTGGCACTCAGCCAATTAGGTCAAGAAAGGAAGGAAAGGTCAAACCATATGGTTACAGACATTAGGGGTCTTGGGGGAAAAACCATACCCCAGAGAAATACAACAATGAACCATGAAAATTGAAGCTGGCAATATAATTGATTCAGCAATTCTGCCTTACTTTGAAATGTTGTCTTCCTGCCACTGTTATGTGACTTCCCCCCCCCATATTTCTCCATGCATTTTCAATAATTTTTAAAGCATATCTTTTCTACTTAAAAAAGAAGCAGATGGTGGCAGGAGAAATCTGCATGTGCAAAAATAGAAAGAGGCAAAAAGTAGTAAATTAATACAGTAAGTCTAAGCAAAACATTTAGAAAGTTGGAATGAAAGTGTTAGAGTGAGCCACCTATCCTGTCTTAGAAGCCTGTTTCCCCCACTTGGTGGGTTCATCTGTTCTGAAAAGAAAACTGATTACTTGTTTCCAGGTCTACAACTCCAGTACTTGGACAGGTGGGCGCCCTGATCCTTAGAAGGTCTGTGCTGTGTTTCCCTTATTTTCCCACGGGCAAATCCAATGTTGCTGGCTTGAGATAACTTTCACTGAGAGTCTCAGCACTTAACCTGGCTTGCAACAGATGGTTTAGGCACTCAATACCAGCTGAATTAGAGAGCAGATTAGACCAACCTATGTTAAGATGACCACTTTAGAGATGTTGCTGGACTGTAGAGTTAAGAATAATCTAGCAACAAATTTGTGATATATAACATTATATTATTGCTTTTTAAAATGTTCTTTTTTTTTTTTTTTTTTTTTGGTTAAAGTTTCCATTTTGTTGCAATATGTCATGTTTCTCAGAAATTTTTGACACATCTGCAGTTATATTTGAATAGGAAACAAAAGAAGTCATCCTGTTTTCCCACCTGATAAATAAGAAGATAGGGTCTTAATTGCTTTGAATTGCATATTTAAAAAAAAAAAATAGCTAATTACTTTTCAAATAGCAACTTCTCCACGTACTGGAGAAATAATGAGAATCTGTCAGAAACAATGTGTTTTTCGTAACATTTTGTATTCTGGTAAATTGAAGATAATTAAATCCTTCTTGTTTATAAGGGGGCTTTTAAATCTGTTTGATGTGTGCCTTTTACTTTCTACATGCTTTTTATGTGTTGATTGATTTGCTTTGGTATCAGTTCAATCTATCTATTTTAT
This sequence comes from Chamaea fasciata, assembly GCF_029207755.1. Taxonomy (NCBI): domain Eukaryota; kingdom Metazoa; phylum Chordata; class Aves; order Passeriformes; family Sylviidae; genus Chamaea; species Chamaea fasciata. The sequence continues at coordinate 54,858,618 of NW_027094089.1, forward strand.
AAATGGCAAGAGCTTCCTCTGTTTGTGAAGAGTGTTAAGGTTGTTTGGAGCAATTAGCCCAATGTTAATGAGGTAAAGTCTTCTTTTCTCCTTGAATGCGAAGAGCTACTGCAGTCCTGAGCAGCATTATGGGTAGATTTTGTATTCATACCTGGCCATATAAAGTCCTGAGCTTTGCAGCAGGGATATTGTGTCTTTTAGGGCATCCAGCAGGGTAATATGGAGTAACTAATTTATTTTATCATTCCTACTGAAAACTAGTGAGAAAGAGAAAGTTCTATACTTGTTCACAACCAACGATATGCAGAGATGAAGATATGGTGCTGTTGTCCCTTAACTTCCATGTAGTGAAATTTTTGATGTCCTGCCTTGTCCTTATAATGCTGAGTGATAAAGTCCAGGATATACTCCTCCTCAGGCTATGTTGCTGAGTTGACAAACTCATGTGACTTTATGGACATATCATACGGACATATCACTGAATTACTTTCTCTTGAGTTTAAGTGCTTCTTCTGGAAGGAACTGAAGCATCCACCTCCCTGCTACACAGCATAGGAAAAAAACAGTTTTTCAGCCCTTGCGTTTTCAGTTTCTTAGAGAGTTGCCACAGAACAACCTGAAATCTAGGAGAATGCAGGTACAAAAAAAAAGAGTGGGAGGGCATTCGTCTTATTTTTTTGTTGTTGTTGGGTGGGGTTCTTTTCGTATTTACACTACCCTGTTACAGCGCATCTGCTTTCAGAGACACGTTCATCATGACATGAAATGCTCTTAGAGCCTGAGTACTTTCTCTTCATCATCTCTTACAAATGAGGAAGTAGCTGAGCTGCTGGGAAGGAGTCTACACCACCACATTGCACACAGGTCTGTTGGCTGGTGTCGACTGCAGTTCAAAACAGCTCCCTGCAAACCTGAATTCTAAAGGAACCTTTCCTCCCTGCACTGAATATGTCATAGTAGACTAATACTGCATTTCCAGTGCTTTGTCTGCCCCATTTTTTAAACCAACAGAGCACTGCCAGGACAGCACAGGTGATGGTGGAGGCATCTCTGGAACTGGTGAATTTGGGGACCTCAGTTTGTATCCGAGTTCACCTCTGAATGGTTGGTGTTATCTGAGAAAGAGTGGATGGAGAGAAGCATTATGGCAAAGCCACTCCTGTGATGGTAGGCTGCACTTGATCACCCACAGTTGTGAAGATTCTAATGATGAAAAACAGTACTTTTTTTCCCCTGGGCTCTTGCTGCAAGCAACGACCAGTATGCCAAGATTTACCTCACCACTTAGGAGATAACTGGGCAGTGCAAGGGTGCATTGGTTGTACTGGTAACAGATGTGTCAGACATCTGGACAATGGAAGAGGAGCACTTTTAATGCCATTGTAATAACAGCACTGATGACAGATTTTAGCAGGTTTTTAACATCAAAAAATGTCTGTTTATGGGAAAGATAGCCTTAAATGGTGCATATTTGTTTTCATTGCCAACTTCTACCAAGACAGTAAAAAAAAATTTCAAAACTTAGTGCCTCAAATGTATGAGAAGGCATACAGAAACTCAGTTCAGGTCATAATGATTGGTTTCTTATCCTCTGACACCCCTGTAAAATAAAGCAAATAAATAGTACAGAGACTTGAAAATCCCCAAACAACCATTTTGTGTCTGTACTTCATTTAATAGTAGTTGTAATCTGGGGGCTTTTATGTTTACAAAGATTCTTTTTACAGGAAAGTAAAGGAAAGAAGGATATTCTGCCAAAGGAGATTTTATTAAATCAACCCTGAGCATAATCAAATGCAGTGAAAAGCAAAAGAGTGATAAATACAGACAGCCAATTACATGTACTCTTAATTTAGTATATTTAATTTCACTGAGTGGCTGAGCTGCCTTAGTGATTCAGTTGTAGGTATGAAAATTGCCTTTAGGTTTGCACACTAATGTATTTGATTTCAGCATGACTCTGCCTGGATTACCACCTTACAATATTCTGAAATATGTAAATTAGAATCTCAATAAGTTTTGGTTTTACAACCTCATATATGGCAGAAGGTTTAAAACACAAAAATGAACCCTGTATAATTGAATACTTATGTTTGCTTTGAACAACGTCTTAAATTAACTTGGTGGGGGTTTTTGTTAGCTTTTAGTCCACTTCTCATTGTTATCCTCCCTTGTTTTTTGGGGTTGTGACAATGAGTTAAACCAAATGTGCTGAAAATATCTTCTCCGAAAGTAAACATAGGATTTCACTGAAAATTCGTTGCAGCTCCCATTGCTTTCTCTGCTTGTCAAATTTGCCGGAAATAGCAGCAGTGAGATTTAATTGATGAAGTGATATAATTATTCCTCTGAATTGCTCTCAGCCTGATTTTGCAGTTCTTCATCAAATAAGAGAGGATGGCTGAAAAACTAGTAATTCAAAGAGCCAAGGACTACATCGTCCACTTTTAATCAAAATCTCTTCCAAAATGTTAAAAAAGGCATTTCGATTTTTTTCTTTACTAACAGAATCTTTTCAGAAATTCCACTGAGTCTCCCAAGGCCTAAGTGAGTCAGATAATCAATTGTTTGACCCTGTTTTTCTTTGTAGCAAATCATTTTCGTCCCTTGATATCACACTGGTATTTTGCTGTAAACAAACTCTTAAGAAACAAATCTAACCTTTCAGATTGTGGTTGCTAATTTTGCATGACAGATAATTGCACTTTTCCCATATGTGTGTCAGAAAGCATATCTGAGAACATCTCATGTACCTGGGAGGTATGAACTAAGCTAATAACAATAAACTAAAAATCAGGCCAAGCAAGGAAGTTGGAGTGTTAAAAATCGTAAATCCCATTTTGACTTTTCTTCAGAACATTCTTGTACATTCACCAGGCACTATATAAGGGAGGAATCCATCTCCATTTGAAAGTCTTAGCTGAACATATCTAGCTCAAGAGAGGAAGAAAATACCCACCTCTCTCTTTCCATTTTGTGCTTCAAACGACTTCAAACTGTTGGACTAAGCCTACTCAGAGAATGCTATCTATAAATCTCCCTCCTCTGTGGCTCCCGCACCTTAATTCTGAGGCTATAGAAGTTGGCTACAAGTTGGAAACCAAATACCTAATGCTTCGGAAACCAAATACCTGACCTCTCAGTAATTAATTTCTTTTACCTACCTCATCACTCTACTTGTCCAAAACAAATTTCCTGAAAACTGTAGAGGAAACAACTGCTTTAAATTACATTATTAGTTATATTTTAATTCTTCCTGGGTTCTACATTTATGAGATTTTTAAAATTAAGTGGAAAGCAGTAAAAACAATGTGCTGTGGCTTATTTTGAAATTCATTTGTGGAGAATTTTTCAATAGTCCTCCTCTTTGCTGATGGCTCATTGATTTCATAGTTCTACTGGATGGTTTATAAAACCTAGAGACTCCCAGGCCTTGGTAGACTTACATCTTTCCAACTTCAATGAAAGTATGGATTTTCAGATGTATTTTCTCCATGAGGCAGAACACATCCTGCTTCTCCAAACAGTGAGCATTGGACCTTAAAATGGCTTGAATCACAGAGGAAAACTTTTGTCAGTGGTGAAGCAGATAATTTAAACAACTACTATGCTGAAGATACTACCTCCTTGGTAAGTTGTCTCTATAAATAAGTAACTTTAGTTTTAATTGCATTTTTCAAATTCTGAGTTATGGGTTTGTCAGAACATGGCATTTCTGTTTAGAATATACAAGGAAAGAAATATTTTCATTGTTATATACTCAGAAAGCAACAATGTTTGCTCATACTGTTGAAGAATATTCAAGTTTTAAACAGAGACCAAGTATAGGAAATGTTGGTCCCAAAGACAAGTATTCATGAAGGCACTAAGACATGAGAAAATAAATGAAAAGGCACAGCTGGAATGAAGTTATAACTTCAGCCTTGGTTGCTGTGATCTGTTTTAGTGCAATATAATGATCTGCCCAAAAGAACAATAAATGCATATTTTTCATTTATTTTTAGAAGAGCAACTCTTCAGCAGGCAATTGGTCTTGTGTCAATACATTTTACAGTGTAACAAAGAACAATAATTTCTACTGTCACAAAATCACACATAGTGTAAAAGATGAACAAGACCAATGTAATTATGGTTTTAATCATGATGTGAGGTGGTGTTTACACCTCTAATAAGCAGAAACTGGAACAGCATCAGACTCCCAGGACTGAGGACATGAATTGTGATTTATTTAAAATGTAGAAAGCTGTCTATAATGAGCTGTTTCTTTTCTTTTCAGATTATGTTTAATATTGCATAAAGTCATGTTCTGTGGTTCAGTATTTGTTATAAGACTAATGCATTCTGATATAGATGTTTTCTTCTTCTGTCAGGGGGCTGCTATGTGCATTGTTTTTATTAAAATTTCTTGCATCATGTGCTGTACTTGAGGAATAGCTCTTGACCTTGTTCTTAATCGAAATACTCAAATGAAGTGAAAATGATGATTTAAAAGTGACTGCTTGAAAACAGCCATCATAGAAACAATAGTGTGGTTAAAGTTGGAAGGAGTCTTTGGAGATCATTTAATCCAACTCCCTGCTTAAAACGGGATCAGTGCAGGTGGCTTTACTTTTAGTTTTTCTGGCACCATACCTACACTCTTGGACAGTGTAGATACATCTTTTTTCCCTGTATCTAGCTCCAGGATGCTTCCTTGTTTTGTTTGATTCTAGTCAGGAATTCATTCCTCCTGACACTCTTGCTTGATTTCTTTAGCCTAGATAATGCCCCTGAAAGCCAACTAGCTCTTCTGAACCCTCTGTTTTCTATGACCAGCTCCCATGGGATTCTTCCAAGCTAGTCCTTACACAGGTCCAAGATTGTTCTCTTGCAGTGAGGGGTTGTGATCCTGATATTTACAATGCCTCCTCCTCTCACGTCCCCAAACTCCAGCCTCCCTTGGCTGCTTCAGTCCATACTTCCCTAATGCCCTTGTTTGCAAGAATCATATCCAACAGAGCACCTTACCTCAGTCACCTGTCTTAGGGAGTCCATTAACTTTAGATACCTCTATGACTGCTTGTGTTCTGCTGTCTTGTTCCTGCAGTAGATCATCTGGGTGTTTCCAACACCCCAAGAGGAACAGGCCTCCAAGTGTGAGTCCTCTTCCAGCTGGCTGAAGAAGCCTTATCCACTTCTCAGTGATCAGAGAGTTTGTAGCAGACATCCACCACAATGCTGCCCACACTGGTTTCCCCTCTAATTCTGACCCATAAACTCCCAGAGAGTTGACCACTTCTGCTAGGTAGAGCTCTGTGTGTCCATGCTGCTCTTTCCCATTCATGAGAGTCCCTTCTCTCAGTGCCAGCCTGTCCTTTGCAAAGGACCATGTCCATCCATCACAGCACTCCAGCCATGGGAGTTTTTCCAATGTGTTTCTGTGATGCAAGCAAGACTGTAGCCCTGCTGTGAACACAGATCTGCAATTGCTTCTGCCCTCCCTCATTCTGCCTGCATTAACATGCAGGCACTGCAGAGAGGCCATGATGATTTCTCAGATAAACTGTTAGACCTTTCCACACAATGCTCCCTAATTACTGGAAAAGTAGTGAAACAAATTAAAAATGGGTTTGTATTTCATTTTGTCTAGGGACAAGGCTCTTTGATTTTACTTATTAGCATTTTTCTAAGGGATGCTTTATAAGTCCTGTAAGTTGCTTCATGTAAATTAGTTAATCTTTCTCATGTCTGTATAGAAGATATTCAGTAATACTTAAGTGAGGTAACCGTGCCTACTTGACAGTGCCTACTTCCCCTACTTAGGGGAAACTAAATCTGATAAATACATACATTTGTTATACCTATGGTTTTTTTCCTTAAAACACACACACATGTTACAGAATCACAGAATGTTTCAGGTTGGAAGGAACCTCTAGAGATCATTTGGCTCCAATCTCCCACTTAAGCATGGGAACTGGGAGCCACATATATAGTGTTTATATATCTTCTAGCTTCTGAGGAAAGATGCTTAGATTGATAATGCACCTTAAATTGGAGAACAAAAAGTGGCTGGGTATGAGAACACTTGAACATATTATGAGTAAAAATTCTTATTCTACAGAAAATCTGCTAGCTACATCAGGGAGAAGAATTCTTAGGACATTAATAGAAGCAGGAACAGTATCTTCGTATGAAGTGATTTACCAAAATACCAGCCAGACTGCTGATTTATTTAACTTGACTCTCTGATTTTTCCTGAGTAATGTCCTTCCTTGTTGTAGAAATGGATAGTATACCATGGCTTGCTGAAGGATAAAAAAGACATGAAAAAGCCTAGGCAGTAAAAAAATGAAACAAAGAGTGATTTTTCCAGTGACTTCTCTAGAAGTTCCTCGAGATTAATGAAAATCCTTTATCTATCAATTCTTTTTATCCAAAAGGTTGAAAGCTAAAGCAAGCATCACACAAATGCAAAACATATTTGTTAACAAATGATTATGAAAATTATATATCTAACTGGAATTTACTATGAATTAAAGCTTTAAAGAAAATTAAAAATATAAAAAAAGTTGTATGATACAAAAGTTTATATGATACAAAAGACACAAGATATGCTTTTGAAATGAAAATGCTAATTAAGAGACAAAACCACCAAAATTTCAGCATAAGTAGGAAAAGAACAGATCGAGATTTACAAATTCCTCAGAGATATCATTTTCAGGTTTTCATTCCCTTATAATTTTATATGGTTTCTTGATCACATTTAGCACCTGACAGGGTCTAGGCTTTTGCCTGTGTAGAGAAACTTAAGATGATCAAAACACAACTAGATACCTTCTACACTAGTTCTTTGGAGATAATACAAAATTAATCCAAACAGCTGCATTTAAGGCTCTCAGGAAGAGCTACAGAAAGTTTGGTTTATGCTGCATGACTACAAATGAGAGGGCAAATCTAATTCACTATCCATAAATGCAAATAAATGCACTCAAGTAAAAATAACCTTATCTTCACTTCGTGAGGTACTCTAATTACTTGCTACCTTTAAGGAAAAAAACATGGGTCTGTTAAAAACCGTTCTCTTAGGACCAAGTTGCAGAGCTGGTTAAAAGGCTGAAGAGAGCTCAGAGCTTTCTTGGGAAAGAAGAAGAGAAAAATTAAGTGAAGAACAATGTGGTATGTATCCATCCATGGGTCCTATAAACATAGGAAAAAAATCTTTAGTCATCAGGCCTGTGGATGGACAGAGTACAGGAGTGTTTTGGAATAGCACTTAGGCAAAATAATGGAAGACAGCTCCGATAAACATCAAGTGTCTGGATGTATCTGTAATTTTCCACAATGTTAGAGATGTTAACCTCCATTAACCCATATTCTTCTAGGCTTTTTCCTTAAAGTCATGGTTGTCAGCAGCACTGGGCTACAAAACATTTCATGTATTTCTATTCACAATATCTCCAGAACTATTTTTACGTCATATGCTGAAATGAGAAATTCAGTATTATCTACTAAATCAAGAGAAGGAAAGGTGCCATATCATCAAATCATATTTTCTCCTCTAGTGAGAATAAAGGTCTACCGGGAGAGCCCTACTTTGTCCTCTTCATTTTGTCAAAAATGAGGTGAGAGGCTTGAATTACATCTGTGAATACCTCATCTTTTCTGCAGAACAAAAAGCACAGGCAGTAAATTTAGAAATCACCGCAAAACATAAACCAGTATAGAAATTATATATAATGAAAAGCATGTAAAGCAGAATGTCTTTTATTGTTGTAAGTAGGTTCTTATGGTGCCAAAAATATGAGATTTCAAGGTTTTTCTTTTGGGAAGGCCGTTTTCCTCTGTGGCTTCCAAGCTGTTAGTTTACAAATTCCTTTCCTAAAATTTCACATTTATTTCTGAAGTGGCTTTGATGTGAAACATTGTCTGGTTGTTTTTTTATCTGTATTATGGTAGAGTACTTCATTTAAGGTAATTGCATCTTTTGATGTACTGTGATTTTGCATAACTTTATTAGTCACAGAGTAAAACCATGGAATTAAATTTAAAAAGGAACCTTTGTAAGCATGTTTGACTGCTAATGATGTCCATGGGAAGTTATTGCTGTTTTTGAATATAATAGCATGCTTGCAATGTTCTGAAATACAGATTTGTATTAAAATTGTACTGATTGCCATATAGCAAATGAAGACATGACCCATCGCAGTGCAGATTTGAAAACTGTGATTAAAAGAACAATTTTATGACCTGGTGACCTGAAAAACAAAATTAAAAACAAACAAACAAACAAAAACAACCTGTGTGACTACATTGGAATCCTAAATACAACAGCTAAGTGTTTGTTCTGCAAAATATCTCTTCAAATGCAGCAGTTACTGAGGGAATGAATTTTTGGAATTCTTTAAAATGTAGGACTGCCTGTATCATATCCAGAAGGATATAACTTCTTAGTAAGTTGGACCAAGAGTATAGTGAAAATAAATAAAAGAATTGCTCTTTTGCTTTGTCTGTGGTGTACACTATGACATTTTGATATTTCATTCCTACTTTGCAACAAACAGTCCTAGAAAATGAAAAACGAATTTATAATAAATAGCCTTTGCCATACATAAATAACAGATAAAACCTCCAAACACTGCTACCAAAAACTCTTTACACTCTGAAATTATTTTAAAAAGGTATTTCTTTGAAAAAACACTCAATTTCTGTTTCACTGTTACTCTTTTTACTCCAAAGTCACGCACTGCATATGGATACCACTCAGAGTAAAATTGTGTCCCAAGGCAATTGTCATTCTCTGCAAAGGAACGTCACCCTAAGTTACCATATATATTTACTCCTTTACACCCTCCAAGTATTAGGGGCATCTGCACTGGGAGATTCCAAATGAGTACACCCGAAGCATTTTAAAGGCACTCCCTAGTCAAAATAAAAGATGTGCTGAGGGTACATTTGGTACATATTTTTTGAGTATCTAACTCTTTAGAAATCCAGTTTACATCTTATGTTCTGTCCTGTGATGAGCTGCCCACCATGTATAACAACTTGGTGTCCATTTGTCAATAATGCTCTGAAACAATGAGTTTTCCCCCCTGCTGTTGCCATGGTTTTGCAACGGGACACTAATATACCCAGGCAGACAGTCCACTCACTCTCAAGAATCTTAGCATCTAGAGAAAGCAGCAGAATTTCACACTGCTAAAACAGAGATTGTTTTCTGTGCATGAAATCAGGTCATTTTCCATACCTGCAGTTAGGACTGTGTTGTATTAACAGTCTGGTAACAGAGATACTGCAAATCTATCAAGCTTGAAGCAAGGTAAAATTGCCTGAAGTGTTGTGGGTAGTGTTACATATAAATAAATAAAATATAACTGTGAACAAGTTTTAGGCAGATGTCATCTCTACAGTGGAAAAAGTCTTTAGTTTTAAAAATCGAACAGATTCTTCAGATATAATCTTAACATTGATTAAGACAAAAAAATAATACAGATTAGTTATGTACAGTTTCATAAATATTTAGGTGCTCAAGTGCTCTCTAATTTCACCAAATGTATGTAAAATATACACAGATGCAGTGTATAGCCCTTGCCTGGCTTCCTAATGAAAATTAGGAAGCCAGGCAAGGGCTATACACTGCATTTGTATATATTTTTTACGTACATTTCACAACTTTTGAAGTATGTAATTCTTACAGCTATTATTTTGAGCCTCCTAGAGTAATGCTAGCCTGGGACAATTCATTGTGAGTTTCATGGCATTTGATGGGTTTTCACCCTTCAGCAGCCATTCATGGATTCATGAAGACAAGGGTCTTGTCAATGAATTAATGAGAACTTGGGTTTGCAGCCAACAAAAAGAGCCACAAATATATATGTAACACTGGGTTTGACAATCGTTGTCTTCTTTAGCAGGGTCATTTATTTTTCTGTATCAAACAACAGTTTTCAGTGAAATTTTCCCACTCCCAGTGAAATGAGAAATGCGAACATGTGTGAAGGGCTTTTTTTTCTTTTCCTGTCTTCCTTAGCCAGGATGTTGCACATTTTTCCTTCTGCTTCTTCCTAAGTCCGTGTGTTCCATGTTCCATAAGAAACATATTATTAGAGCAAGATCTTACTCTAATATTCAGCTCACATTTGGTAAAGATAGATGCATAAACAGATGCAGTCTTCCTTATCTAGCAAATAACCTTGATAACTTTTGTCCTTCTTCTCATTTTTGGCTCATAAATTTTTGTGTACTATAGGTTCCACACCAAAGATAGATGCATAAACAGATGCAGTCTTCCTTATCTAGCAAATAACCTTGATAACTTTTGTCCTTCTTCTCATTTTTTGGCTCATAAATTTCTTTG